>NC_143133.1:17739393-17890909 GCF_059928025.1 Delphinapterus leucas
GGATTCTATTCCCCACCAGACACTGGCCCTATCATTCCTGATGATTGCATTTCAAAGGAATGGCTTTTAAGAACTTAAGCAAGACACTCCTGAACTGTAGGAGGTACATTACCTCTTAAAAGGACAGAGGAAGAATTCAAAATTGTAAGCCTTTTTTAGTAAATATGCTCTAAGAAAGGAAGGTCAGGGGCCTGTGGTCAGGTGCTGGCTAGAACAGTGAATTCTTTGACAGTCCTAAGTGTTTTCAGACAGAAACTCAAATGACGGCTGAGTCTTCCCAGGAGCTTGGCCTTTGGCTGCTAGAAGCCATGTTAAAGCTTGGTCAGGTCTTTTAGTGCAGGAGTTTGAATGGAGTGTCCCTGCCAAGAGTTTTTGCAGTCTTCAAAATTACCCCTCAGAGATGACTAATTCCTGGAAACGCTGTTTCTCATTTGTCTCTGGTTTCACAAACTAGAGAATGGTGAGAATGCTATTATCAATGCCTGTCATTCTAAGAAGCATATTTCGGAGGGAACAGAGACTCCCGCTTACCTTCAGGAGCAATACCTAGATGATGAAACAACAGATTTCATATTTTTTTATAAAACAGTGTTTTACTGAATTCTCAGTAAATGGTCCGCCTAAGCCTTGAACATAAGTAAGCGTTAGTAAACCGACCAGCAGAGAGAAGGCAATTCCATGCAGAGGGCCTATATGTGACCAAAGTCACAGAAGATATGCTTTGATTTTATCTGTAGCTGCCAGGACAATACATTCTAATATTTTAGTTCATTTCTTTTCAAGAAGCCATTATCACCTGTACTTGTTATCAACTGAATTTTCCTTGAGCAGATACTTGCCCTCAGTTTAGTGTCAATACCCAATTCTGAAATGTTGGAAAACAGCTTTTGTCCTCTGCATCACAGAGTTTGCCTTAGCCCAATACAGCACAAGCCATCTATTAACCATTTACATTCAAATCGTTAGAATTCATGGGAAATGTTTAATATACTGAGGCTCTTAAATATCCTATGCAATGCATGGAACTAAATTTTCCTTTTTTTAAAAAAAATTTAGCAGATGGGTGTAAACTAAATCTTAACCAGAATATTAATATAAAGCAGATGAAATATTAAGCAGATCTGGCAGAAGTTGAAGGACATGTCCAGAGCTCACTTGCCACCAATGGGAAGCACCTCTCTCCTTCTGGAAGTCCATTATACAACTCTGTAAATTCACAGGATTCTGTGGAGAACTTTGAAATCTGCCGGATGAGATGAGAGACCCTGAATGTGATTGTGCACAAGGGCTTGTGGGGATCAGCCCACCAAGAGCAGAGGCCTTCAGGACTGGTATTCTTCCCAGGATATATTTACCCAGAAAAATGCTCATCAGCCAGCAGGCCCAGAAACTGTGGGTCTCATGGCACCCAAAATGAGCCTCAAAGCTATCTAAAGTCTTCCAGCTCAAAAAGTTTCCTGTCTTTGGAGTAAGTCCTTTACCTAAATTTAGTGTCAGATCATTTATAGATGTTCTGTTCCATTATATTCTCTCCTTGCAAATCCCTTACTATAGGGTCATTAATTGGTTAAATAAACATTTAAATAACATTATAACCCTGTGATAGACTCTGAAATTTCTACTCTTTATGTGAATATTGGGGCCTCATTTAAATATCCTTAAAGGCTGTTATTTATCATACCTTGGGATTCAGGAACCTTATGAACAGACCCTTTAGCAGGTCTTACTTTTTTTTTTATCTTAAAAGATTTATATCTTTATTATATAAATTAGTAAGAAAGTCACTAGAACCTTCAAGAGATAAATGGATAAAGGACATGGAACAAGCAATTCACAACTACTCCAGAATGGACCCAAAATTATTATGTGAAACATGCTATCCAGAGTGTTGATTATAAAAGTGAGAAATGGGAAATGATTTATTTTTTATTCCAGAATCCTCCAAATGTTTTTATTTCACTATATTTGCCCCCGCCCCCATATCTTTCTCATTTTTTCCCTCTGAACCATTTAAGATTAAGTTGCAGACATAATGCAAGATGCCAGTTTACTCCTAAATAATTCAGTGTGTATTCCCTTAAAACAAAAATGATCTGAATTAATCACAGAACAATCATCAAAATCAGGAAGTTACCATCAATACATCTGCAGGCTCTATTCTGATTTCATCATTTATTCTAATTTCTTTTATGGTCGTGTCTCCTTAGTCTGCTTTAATCTAGAACAGTTCCTGAGTCCATCTTTGTATTTCATAACTGACATTTTTTTGAACAGAAAGGACAGTTCTTTTATAGAATATCTCTTAATTTTGGCTTGTCTGCTATTTTCGCATGGATAGATTCAGGTTATGCGCATGTGGCTGTGAAAATACAACATGAGGCTGTTTTGTGCAGTGCTTGTCACATCAGGAGGCACCTGCTGCTAATTGTCATAGCTGCAATAGTTACTTTTTTCACTTGGTTAAAGTGGTATCTGCCAGTTTTCTCCACTGTAAAGTTAGTACTTTGTTCTTTGCAATTAATATATAATTTGTGATGAAATAATTTAAGACTATATAACTATCAGTTTAGTCCCTAAACTTTCACTCACTGTTTGCAGTATCCATTGATGAATCTTGCTTGAAATAATTATTACTATGATGCTTGTCATATTGATTTTCTAATTTCATCATTTCTTCTACATTTATTCTTTTTCTTTTTACATCTTTATTGGAGTATAATTGCTTTACAACAGTGTGTTAGTTTCTGCTGTATAACAAAGTGAATCAGCTATATGTATACATATATCCCCATATCTCTTCCCTCTTGACCTTCCCTCCCACCCTCCCTATCCCACCCCTCTAGGTGGTCACAAAGCACTGAGCTGATCTCCCTGTGCTGTGCTATGCGGCTGCTTCCCACTAGCTATCTGTCTTTCGTTTGGTAGTGTATATATGTCAATGCTACTCTCTCACTTCATCCCAGCTTACCCTTCCCCAACCCCCATGGCCTCAAGTCCATTCTCTACGTATGCATCTTTATTCCTGTCCTGCCCCTAGGTTCATCAGAACCTTTTTTTTTTTTTTTTTAAGATTCCATATATATGTGTTAGCATACAGTATTTGTTTTTCTGTTTCTGACTTCACTCTGTACAACAGACTCTAGGTCCATCCACCTCACTACAAATAACTCAATTTCGTTCCTTTTTATGGCTGAGTAATATTCCATTGTATATATGTGCCACATCTTCTTTATCCATTCATCTGTCGACGGACACTTAGGTTGCTTCCATGTCCTGGCTATTGTAAATAGTGCTAGATCTTACCTTTTAAACTCAATACTATTCTAGAAGTATACAAAAATCAATTAAAAAAAAAAAGTATCTCCAAATGGGTAATAGAATGAAGACATAGCTTATTATTCCAGAAAATAAACAGATTCTACTTCAATGGTGCCAAAGATCTAATTTTTAAAACATTCTCAAGAGTACTTGGGCTGACCAGAAGCAGAGGAGAGAAACACAACCGTAAATGGAATAAAGATGTGATATAGGCGGCTCCTGAGCTCTCTTCCTCCCACAGATGAGCTGAATGCACAGCTACAAATGAGCAATCAGTTCTCTCTCAGATAGATCTAGAAACTAAGTAACTCCTACACATTGCATGAATGAGACAATACCTACATCTCAACAGGTAGGAAAGGCCAGATATACTCTTAACATAAACCTCACTCCTGACACAGAGCCATACAATTGGGACAGAACCCTCAACTCTCAGCTTCTCTCTGAGGATGGAAGAGTTTAGATCCCACATCTAGTGCCCCAACTTTTTAAGACTCCCACTGCAGGGAAGGGTTCCCAAAACACCTAGCTCTGAAAGTCAGTGGGGCTCTCATCCCCAAGTCCCACAGACTATAGTAAACAAAAAAGTGATTCTTGAGTAGTGAGAATACTTGCCATGGCTATCCCCCCCAGGGTTCAAGGCAGAGGCGGCAAGCAAAATCGCCTACCTCTGTCTTTCCCTGAAGGAGTTTATCTGCATACTTTCAAAGCTGCCTGAGGGTCAAGCTGCTAAGTTAGCACCTTCGGGGCTAGCTGGGATCCTCCCCAGAGACCAGGGAAGCTGGAAGACACTACTCTTGCTTTCTCCTTCCAACCCACTCCAAGTCACCGGTAGCTCCCTGGAAGGAGCTTGTACACACATCTGGGGCCGCAGCTTTTTCAGCAGCCACCCAAGGGATGGATCTCTGGATTACCGGGCACTGGTAACCAGACGGGCTTGCATTCACAAGTCCCACAGGACTGTAGCAAACAAAGAAACAGTTTTTAATGGGCACAGCGACAACCTCTAGCAGTTACATACCTGAACCCAGCGCAGAGGAAGCAGGTAAAAATGCCAGTCTCTCAGTTTCTCCCGGAAGGAGCTTAACCACATACTTTCCCAGGTGTGCCTGAGGGTCCAGCTTCTCATCAGCTTGCAGCTAGGTGCTGACTGTGATCGTCCCCCTTGGGACACTGACAGGTATTGGCACAGCCTCAACTACTGGGAGCCACTAAGAACAAAGAAGGAGGCTTGTACAATCATAAAAGTTTGAGAGACAACTAGGCGTTCAGGCCAGGCTGATCAATAAGGTTCATCTCCTAACAAGGCCACTCTGTCAAGACTGTTTCATCTAATGTGCAGAAACCAGCAAGGAGAGTCAAGGAAAATGAAGAAATAGAGGAATATGTTCCAAACAAAAGAACAAGATAAATCCCCAGAAACAGATCTTAACGAAATGGAGATAAGTGATTTACCTGATAGAGGGTTCAAACTAACAGTCATAAATATTCACACCAAGGTCAGAAGAACAATGCATGAACAAAGTGAGAATTTCAACAAAAAAGATAGAAAATATAAAGTATTCTCAATAGGTTTCTTTTATTGATTTAGAACAGTAATGCTTATTACTTTTTAAAAGAGCCAAATCTGTTTTTAAACATATTTGCAAATGGTTAAGGAAAGTACATGTCCTTTTTATTTTCATAATATTTGCAGGTATATAGATATTCTTATATCTGAAAGAAGGCTACCACATGTCACTCTTACATATCAGATACTGCTCAGAATATTTAAAAATTCTGGTAAGTTCACTGCAGTTCAAATAAAAAGGTCTAAGAATCTTATCCAAGCAGCTGTGGTTCCTATTTGAATTTTAGCCTAGATTATTAAAACCTCAAACCACAAAATCCCCCTAGGAAATCTTGCATAAGCATTGTTCTCATTGAAAAGGGCTGGGATCAGAAAGGAAGCAAGAGGTTCATGCTTTAGTTGGCTTTAGAACATCAAAAACTGAGTGGTCAATTCTCCTTCAGATGTGTGTTCATAACCCCTTTTAAAGGCAATGGAAATTATATGTGTGGATTTGGAGAGAACATACCCCCAAGTAAGCAAATTAAGAAATGCCAAGAACAACCAGATTTCTTTGCTTCAAGAAATGTGGCTTAAACAATAGTTATTTTAAAAAAATAATTTTATGCAATATGTCAAGTAAATCTGTTCATCAGTGATAGGATTTCTATGACCAATTTGAAGGGAAGACTTAAAAAATACTTTAACCATATTTCTTTCCTGGTTTTGAACAGAAAAATACAGTTGCTAAACTATTTTTGAAAAAGCACTTATTTGTTTCTCTAAAGCAAGTATCTCATAATTCAAAAATTGGTTATTTTTCTACCAGGGCCTGATGGGAACATTTTCATATTTGCTAATGGCGTAGCATGTAAAACAAACATTTTGTGGAAAGAGCTTCCAGAACAGTAATGCTTTAGACATAGATTTTATCATTGAGAGACGAGGTAATGTTCTTAAATATTCCTAAGAATGTGTTTGATAGACAATATTAATTTAGCAGAGGAAAGGTGAGTAAGGGAGGAAAAGACAGGGGAGTTGTTACTTTTGAGGAAGTGGGTAGGGAGTTGGGCTGAAACTCACTGTATCCAAACCACAGAGGTTTACCAAACAGAAATTTAAATCAAAAGACAAACAGGATGTTCATCTGGGACACATTTTTGGACACATACTTTTAATACCACATGAAAGCTGTGCCATCCAGATGTGAAAGCAATAAAATTTGAACAAAAAAACAAACAATAAAATAAGAAATGAAATTGAATGATAGCCTTTGACACGGAGCACTTCCTCAGTGAAGTCACTGGATCAGAGAGCTATTTACTCTGAGGAAGAGGTGGGGCAGGTTCTGTAGGCCTGGGTTTTGTCACAATGGAAGAAGTAGAATAGCAATCTGGTTTTAGGAAACAGTGAGCTTTGGCAGCCTCTGCTTTCTGGATTTCTTAAATTATCCCTTTTAGACTGAAGTGGAAACTTATTAAAGCTAGCACTTTAATATCAGATCAGCTTCAGGAAGGAAAACAGAGAAAAAATTGTTAGTACATATTGTACCCAGAATGTTATGAAGCAAGAAGTGAATAACAATTTCTATGAGCTACCTAAGGCTAGTCATCCTATCGCAAATAGAAAATGATAATGTCATTAAAACTTGGAACACTTAAGAATTTGGAAATAAGAAAGTCTTTGCTAAGACAAGAAAACAGTACATGTTACAGTAACATAAAACTATTGTATTTTTCACACAGCTGGAAAGGAAATTTTTAGGGTATCATTTAAGTATTTTTCAGATTCTTAGTTTTAATATTTTAAATTACAAATGAGAGGTAGCTAGGCAGCCATAAAAGTCATTACTTGAGTTTCATGTGTTTTAAAATAGCAATGTTAAGCATTTAAACTCTTCACTTTTTTGTTTGTTCGTTTAATAAATAGAATGCTCAAAGTCCAAAGCGTAGTTAACAATGTCTGGTTCTCCTGTCCAGGTTGTGATAAACCCTGCCAGACGTTATCTACCAAATTTCCAGACTAAATTTCTGTCTTTGCTGAACTTTAAAATTAAATATGACAGTCTAAAATATGTATAGGTCATTTGTATTTTACTCCCACATTAGTTTTGGAGATCAGGAATTAAAACTTCCAAAATTGTGGTTGTTTAAACATTTTTCTTTAAGCTTTATCTGCTATATTCTTAAAACTTAAGGTGAAAATTCTTAAAGTAAAAAAAGTTAAAATTAATTTTGATAGTGACAAAGTCACATGTTTTATATCATGTGAAGGAAGAGAAAGAGTTTGAGAAAGGACCAGCTTATGAGACACAATTATTGCAGAGAAGTAGATTATTGATATTTGATGATAAATAATCTTAAACTATTTGAAAATTTTTAAATTTTTACTAAAAAATATTGCTTATTTTGTACAATGTTTAAGTATTTTTGACATAGTTTTACTTTCCTAAATAAAACAGAAATTGACCTGCTATAGTTTGCAAAATAATAGCCACAAAATACTCTAAAACAGAAAGTTGTGGATAAATATTGATGTAAACCCAAGAAAAACATGTGGTTGGGTTTTCCTTTCCTTTCTATTAAAATTGATATAAGACTTTACTATTCATTCTCAATTGGTTTATCATGTATTTTTCTCATACAGCTTAATTATCATGTTTTGAAACCTGAATTATAATTCAGGTAGCATTAGATTTTCTTTTCCTTTAATGCCTTGAAACTTTGCTTTTCACTAGCATATTTATTTGTTCTTGCAATTTTGAAGGTTATTTAACAGGTTTTGTTATGTTAAACATACGTAGGAGTAACCTGTAGTATATTAGGTTGTTTTTAATTAATTTTTGTTGGAGTGTAGCTGCTTTACAATAGTGTTAGTTTCTACTGTACAGCAAAATGAATCAGCTCTACATATACATATCTCCCCTCTTTTTTGGATTGCCTTCCCATTTAGGTCACCACAGTGCATTAAGTAGAGTTCCCTGTGCTATACAGTATGTTCTCATTAGTTACCTATTTTATACGTAGTGTATATAGTTTTAAACAATGTAACAAATTACCACAAACTGAGCAGCTTAAAACAGCACATATTTATGATCTCATAGTTACCATAGGTGAGGTGTAGGCTGGGCTACAGTTTTTCCGAAACTCAGGGTCTATCCCAAGCTCACACTGATTGTTGGCAGAATTCAATTATTTCTGGTTGGAGAACTGGGTTCACTGTTGTCTCTCTGGCTGGGTGCTGCTCAGCTACTAGAGGCCACCATGGTTCCCTGTCAGGTGACCCTCTTCCGAACTTGGCATCTTATTTCTTCAAAGCCAGAAAGAGAGATGCCCTCACTCTAATCTGTTAAAGGAAGTCTACAGTGCAATCATGGGCGTGGTGTCCCATCACCTTTTCCATATTCTGTTGGCTAAAAGCAAATCACAGGTTCCACTCAGCCCTCACAGGGAGGAGGTTACCTAGGGTTTAACAACAGAGGATGGAGGTCATGGGGGCAATCTTTGCATTCGGCCTCCCACTCTACTATTTTACTAATGTAGAAGGACACTCTTATTAAAAGTGATTTCAGGCATTCAAAGTATTATTATAAATCTGGGTGAGGTTAACTTGCTTTTTCATATTAAATTTACTGGCATCCTTAATTTTAATAATTCTAAATTATTCAGTATAACCAAGTACATGCCCATTTAGAGAGCAGAAGGTACAGATAAAATTTGGCTCCCTATAAGATCAGGAAATCACACTGAAAATATTTTCTTCAAATATTGCCATTTAATAAGAACACTTTTAAAACAAAAGTGGTGTATTTTAACTTCCCTCTTCTGCACTATTTTGAAATTCACTATTTTTAACATTTTTGTTATAGAAAATGAGATAGTTTTCATTCATTCATTGAACAAGTATATATTAAGTGTCTTCTGTATTTCAGGCTTTTTTTTTTTTTTGCAGTACGCGGGCCTCTCATTGTTGTGGCCTCTCCCGTTGCGGAACACAGGCTCCGGACGCGCAGGCTCAGCGCCCATGGCTCACGGGCCCAGCTGCTCCGCGGCATGTGGGATTTTCCCGGACCAGGGCACGAACCCGTGTCCCCTGCATCGGCAGGCGGACTCTCAACCACTACGCCACCAGGGAAGCCCTTCAGGCATTTTTTTTTAAGTTCTGAGAGTGTCAGTTAAAGAATAATGAATAGTTACATCTTTGTCTTTACTAGCAGTGTGACAATGGACAAATCACTTAACCTCTCCAGGCCTTCGTTCACTCAACTTTCAAGTAAATACGTATAATTTTGATACCAGTTCATTTGCAAAATAATACTTAGTTTCTACAATAATCCAATCTTCATGGGAGGCCTGAATATTCTGAGACCAAAGACATAGTAAATCTCTTTTGAAAGTTCACAGTCTAGTGGGTGAGAGAATATCACAGAGCTAACACTGTTATCACTAAGAGGAGCACACAGGAAGACACGGCAAGTGTAAAATTGGAGATGTGTTTTGATGGATAAGTGGGCGTAAGCCAACTGTGTCACATGAAGTTAACAGCAACCTCAGACAGGTGCACAAGAGAGCACGAGTATTAGAGGAAACTGCAAATAAATCAGTTGGGTGGAATGTGGTCTGTAGACAGAGAGTTGTATGATAATAAAGTATCTAGATAAGCACAGGCCAGATCAAATAATAGTGGCTGAGAAGCTCAGACTGTATCCTGAGTAATAGGGAGTAACTGAAAGATGTTAAATGAGAAGTGAAATAATTACTTTTATGCTTTTTAAAGCCAGTTCTGCAGGAGGTGGAAAATATAAAGAGGAAATCCCATATAGATGGATTTAGAAGGCCGTTGGAGTAAGCAGTACAAAAAGATAAAAGCAGAGCTGGAGAGATGGTGAGGATGGATGATGTGCACTGTGACAGAGCTAGTGCACTTAGCGAACTGAGGTGGAGTATGAAGATGAAAAAGAAGTAACAGATGACCTGTGGGCTTTTTGATGGAGTGAGCTGATGGTTCTTTCATTAACTGATAATGGGAATGAAGAAGGAGAAATTTGAGAAGGAAAGGAAAGATGAGTTTAATTGGGAAATATTAAGTTTGAACTTGAAATATCTTTGGAACATACTAAGGGAGATTTCCTGCAGACAATATGATGTGTAATTATAGATCTTAGGATAAATATGTTTGCTGAAGTACATATTAGAGATTCATCAATGTTTCTATATCTAGAATGTCTATAAGTTCATCCAGGGAAAGTGAAAGAAGACTGAGAATTTAAAGTGGTATTTAAGGTATGTCAGAAGAAATAGAGCCCATGAAGGGCCCTGAGAGACACTGGCCAGAGCTCTAGGATAAAAACCAGGTCACAAAAATATCACAGAAACAAAATAGTTAAAAAGAATCAAGAAAGAAGTAAGGAATCACATACCAAGTGCTGTAGAGAAATAGAGTAAGAATAAAGACCAAAAAAGAGACTGTTGATAACACCTTCAGTGACCTCAGTGAGAAGCAGTTACAGAGAACAATAGGAGAGGAAGCTGTATTTTAGTGGACTGAAAGTGGAAGATAGGGGATGAAGTGGGAAAAGCAAGAGAAAGCCATGCTTTCAACACATCCAGCAAGGACAAGGTTGGGAAATAAAGCAGTGTTTATAAACAGAATGAGGTACAGGATTTTCTCAAGATATGTACAATGTAAATACATAGCTAGAGATTTACTCTTGCACTATATAAATAGGCCTCTATATAATATATATAGTGAGAGATAAAGATATATATATTTATAATAGATAAAGATATATATACATATAAATACTATATACATATTATGAGGTCTAAAGTGTAGAGATAGAAATATGGGCTATGAGGCTAGACTGGCTGAACTTGAATCTCACTGGTTAACAAACAACTTTGGACAAGTTATTGAATCCCCCTCTAAGTTGTCTCATCTGTAAAATGTAGATAATAATAGTATCTATTTTTATTAATATTGTTGAGAGGAATTACATGAGATAAATAAAATATGCAAAGTGCTTAAACCAGTGTACGGTACAGAGTAAGCACTCAGGAAATTTAACTGTCACTGGCTATGGTTCCTAGCGATCGACAACTAGTTTAATCAGAAAAGGAATTTAATAAAGCATGATAGGTAACACCTAGAATCTCTGGTCAGAGAGTCAAGAATGGAAGCCACACACCAAGGACCAATAACCAGCTACAATTAAGGTTACTCCAGTGAAAATACTCCACCATTATTACTCGGCACTGATAATGACAAAGCCATTTACAATGATGTCATTGGAGACTCACAGTTCATGCTAATAAGAGTAGGGCCTAAGTCAGAAGCCAGATGCTAGTGCCACCTTGTTTGCGACACTTTGCTTATTTTCAAATCAAAGTCATCTTGAGCATATGAGTCTGCACATCAGTAACAAAAAAGATTGGGGGAATAAATTCTGGCTTCTCTTTAGCCAAGGCTATACTCAAACTGTGGCAAACTCTCCAGATACAAGAAGATGTTTCACAGATACTTGGCATTCAAAACTATCTGATAAATATTCACTATTTCTCCCCTCTGGTAAGTGGAGGCAAAAACTTACCTAAACTTACTAGAAAAATGTGCCTCAGCATTATGTGGTTTAAATAGTTTCTTTTTATATAAAACAGTCTTGTGGATAAAGAATCAGCTGAAAGTCCAATTTCCCATCAGAACGGTTCTTCACATTCCCTTCTTCCTTCATAAGATGGTATTTGGGCTCGCGGAAAACATATCCCTCAT
Source organism: Delphinapterus leucas (assembly GCF_059928025.1). Taxonomy (NCBI): domain Eukaryota; kingdom Metazoa; phylum Chordata; class Mammalia; order Artiodactyla; family Monodontidae; genus Delphinapterus; species Delphinapterus leucas. The sequence continues at coordinate 17,751,029 of NC_143133.1, forward strand.
GGAGCTGGGCAAAAGAGTCCCTCAGGCCTCATGCTTACCCCAATACTGATTTCCAGTGGAGGAAGCCTGGAGAGGGTCTTGGATATGAAAGGAACCTGCATATGTGCCTCCTCCCAAAGGTTCTCAACAGGAAGTGGTATCAACTTCACTTCACTCTTGGCTTTTCTTCATACTTAACAGCATGTCACATTTGGAACCATGGTATAAAGAGGGGTAATCAAGATATATGGGTTTCATCATATACTTCACCCACCCCTGGCCTGGTAATAAGAGTGGGAAGGCTTCCCTACCTCCCTTTATGGCGGACTTTCTTCATGACATACTCTGACTTTTCTATATCCTTGGTAAGTAGAAAATATCTATGATCTAGCGTGACAAGCCAAATATTTAATACATTAGGGCGTTAGTGGAAGCTAGAGGGTTTTAGGAAAAAAAACTGTTCTCCTCCAAACCTGGCTTTCAAAACTTCAGTCTTGTAGTCAACTCACATATTTTATTTCGGATGTCAAAAGCTGAACAGTGACTGCCTCTGACTCAATGCAATCCAGCTTCCACAATTTCAATCTTCCTCACGGCAAACAGAACTGGGGGAGAGTCCTACTCAGGAAATGCAAAAGAGAAAAGAATATTCAGCTCTTTTAAAAACATTGCTATTAGGGCTTCCCTGGTGACACAGTGGTTGGGAGTCCGCCTGCCGATGCAGGGGACACGGGTTCGTGCCCCAGTCCGGGAAGATCCCACATGCCGCGGAGTGGCTGGGCCCGTGAGCCATGGCCGCTGAGCCTGCGCGTCCGGAGCCTGTGCTCCTCAGCGGGAGGGGCCACAACAGTGACAGGCCTGCGCCTGCGTACCGCAAAATAAATAAATAAATAAAATTAAATTAAAATATTCCTATTATTCTACATAAAAGAGACTTGGCATGCTTACATATAAAAGGCAAGTAGATAAGAGTAGGCTGAAGTCAGACCAGAGAGAGCCAATTGGTAGGTTGAATTGCCCAAGGCAGAGGGTATAGTTTCAAAGCACAAGTAAAGGGATTTGTCTTAAAAGGAGAGAGAGCCCTTCTATTGAAATAGAAGAGAAGGGCTAGGGGCTTATAATAATCAATCATTGCTACACTGCCTCCCTTTTGCTGTCAAAATTTTCTGTCTGTGATTTTTTTGATATAGTTGTATGATCCTAACAATGAGTGAATTACAATGTTAAGAAATGTGAATGCTTTATAAGATGATTTGAAAGAAATGAGAGTGGGAAGAATGGAGAGTTATAATGCATAATAGTTATTTTAAATGGAATGCTCTTGCTGTACAAAAATGCCCCATCCTCCTGTGATCTTTCCTTTAAACATGGTTAAGTCTTTTTATTAGAAATTAATAGCCCTGTCCATTTACAACATAAGCACAAGTGTTTTATTGTTTTTGCAAAAATGAGAACATTTAGCCAGACCCAAAGTCACAAAGTGGCCTATTCTCCACATCAGCTGGTTTGGGTTTTAACCAGGACAGAGGCCTTGTCTTGTATTTTCTTTCACTGTTTCCTTTTATTATGTTTCCTTTAATGCATTTCTTTTATTCAACTTGGAGATGGAATGTGGCAACAATATTTTAGACTCTTAGCTTATTCAATAGGAAATATATATTCCTGTTTCAAACAGCGCATCTGTCTACTCTCAGGAATGTTAAATAATAACAATAGCACAACGGAGCAGCTTAGGGTAGGAAATGAAAACCACTGTGAGTTCTGGAACACTTGGAAGGCTACTCTAGACAGAATGTAATTAAGTAGTTGGAATTTGGCCTAAGTGGTTTAGGCCACCAGGGTTAAAAATATGCTTTTTCTGAGCAAAGTGCCTTAGATTTTTTTAAAGATCAGAACTATCAGCACGTATAATAAGATGATCAGAACATCCTCCCTCCACGCGTCTCCATTATAAATATTGATTCTATGTGCCTTACAGGGTTCTATTCTCTCAGTTAAAGCCAGAAAGGAGAGGAGAGTCTGTCTTCTTGGGAAAAGGGAGAAGAGAGTTCTCTTTGTTCCCCATTAGGGCACATGTATTCTAGTTACCAGGGCTGCCGTATTTCTGCCTCATCTGTTCAGCTGAGGAAAACAAATTCACCATATTGTACATATCTTTAGTGGGAAGTTACAGAAGCAAGAATAACAACACGGAAAGGAACCTTGATGGAGAACCATTGTTCTAATGCAACTTTATTACCTGCTTCCTCTATCCGGAGCCCCAACACAAAAATATAATGTAGTGGATATCCACTACATATAATGTAGTAATGCAGTGGATCTGGGCATGAAACAAAACTCATCTCTTACTCTGCTTCCAGCACTGGGAAAGGTGAAAATAAAATGCCCAAGGAAGAAAATAATTAATGCTGATATTGTAGTATTATTATATGTGTAAGTTTAATAATGGTCCCCAAAGTAGCCAGGTCTTAATTTCTGGAAACTGTGAATGTTAGCTTACATGGCTAATGAGAGCTTGCAGGTATGATTAAAAATCTTGGAATCTTGAATTACCTGAAGAAGAATCCTTAGAATTATCCTTTTAAGAGGGAGGTAAATGGTGATTAGATTATAGACAGAAGATGAGAAGGCCCTGTATATAATGAAAACCAAGGTCAATGGAGGCAGAAAGAGAAGAATCTACACCGCTGGCTTTGAAGAACAAAGAAGAGGCCATAATCCAAGAAATGCAGAGTCCTGGAGAAGCTGAAAAAGGCAAGCAAACAGATTTTCTCCCAGAAACTCTGGAGGGAATCTGGTGCTCTTCACACTTTGATTTCAGCCCAGTGAAATCCATTTAGGATCTCTGACCTCCAGAACTAAATAAGAAAATAAATCTGTGCTGATTTAAACTGCTCAGGATGTAGTACTTTTTTACAGCAATCATAGGAAACTGGTATACTATACATGGTTGTGATCTACTAGTACAGTAGAATAAGCATCCTGAGAGCTCCATATATCACTTATCCAAAGTCTGATTCTCACCATTGTATTCTGAGAAAATGTTGTCCCTGTTTATGCCACAGTGTTTCAGAAAAGAATAAGAACATTTAAAGACAGTCTTATTTAAATATAAAATACTATTACCTTCAGAATATCTCAATCTAGAAAATGATAATAGCATAACATGTCAAATTTTTTTTCTGCCATGTCACCCTAAAGAAACAAACAAAAAAGTTTTTTTAGGGCTTCCCTGGTGGCGCAGTGGTTGAGAGTCCGCCTGCCGATGCAGGGGACACGGGTTCGTGCCCCAGTCCGGGAAGATCCCACATGCCGCGGAGCGGCTGGGCCCATGAGCCATGGCCGCTGAGCCTGCGCGTCCGGAGCCTGTGTTCCGCAACGGGAGAGGCCACAACAGTGAGAAGCCCGCGTACCGCAAAAAAAAAAAAAGTTTTTTTAATATAAAACTGAAAATAAAAATATAATATAAATGCCCCCAAAAGCTCTCTGAACCACACATTTTACCTAACAGAGCATAGTAGAATGTGTGTACAAAATTAAAATAATACTGCAAAAGTTGATAATTTTTCCATATCTTGTTAAATAAGTGAAAAAGTTTCCTGGGGAAAAATTAGTTTAGCATTGAGATGATTTAAAGCACCATACAAACTCATTTAAAAAATAAGATGGGGACTTCCCTGGTGGCGCAGTGGTTGTGAGTCCGCCTGCTGATGCAGGAGACACGGGTTCGTGCCCCGGTCCGGGAGGATCCCACATGCCGCGGAGTGGCTGGGCCCGTGAGCCATGGCCGCTGGGCCTGCGTGTCCGGAGCCTGTGCTCCGCAACGGGAGAGGCCACAACAGTAAGAGGCCTGCGTACCGCAAATAAATAAATAAATAAATAAATAAGACCAACAAATTTAAACTCAACTGCAATTAATTTAGTCAGCAGAAAACAATCTTTTCTACTGACAATACACTGACAGATAATCCATGTTTTTGTTGCAGGTTTTGGTTTTTTTCTCTTTTTTTTTTTTACTTGCTTGTTTTTCAAATGTCTTCATTTAGTTAATAAATTTTACATATTTAATTTTACAACTGATAAATTTCAGCTACATATATTCACTTAAAATATTTCCCTGGTCACATTCCCAAATATGATTTTCAGGCACTCTACTAAATTTATTTTAGCATGAAAGGAGTTTATTCCATATCAACTGAAGCACTAATACTTACTAACCAAAAGATTCTTTATTTTAGTAGACATTTATTAAATATTTCTCTCCATTTACTTTATTTTATTTCAGACGCCCACAAATTCTCACCTGGGTTACTATAAAAGTCTGCCAACTTGTCACTTTCCACTGCCTTTTCTTTAATCATCAGTTTTCTATCTTATTTTCAGAGTAATCTTTCTAATCACAGTGTCAGTACCATGATTAGAAAATTTAAATTGCTCCACATTACTCTTAAAGTAAAATCCACACTTCTTAGTACGTTTTATAAAATCTCCATGAATAATATCTGTCATTTCTCTCCAGTCTCATTTGTCATTCTCCAGTTTACTCAAAATTAAACATTCTTAGATTCTCTAAATTCACTGTTGCTTCTGTCTGCTGCATAGATTCTCTCTGCCTGAAAATACTTCTCCAAAATAAAATGTTTAGGGGGTGACTGGATATATGCATCTCCAAAGTGTCCAGGAGATGAATCTAAGCTGGAGTCATCCAAGAAGAAAGTGGGTTTATAAACCATGGCTACAGATGAGATTACTCATAGATGTGTTTGCAGTAAGAAGAGGTTGTGCATGAAAATCTATAGAACACTGACATTAAAAGAATGGAGAGAACAATGAACTCATGCAGAGGATTTAAAAAGGAGCAGTTAGAAAGATTTTAAAAAAAAGCAAGGATAGTGTGGTTTCATAGAAGCTTATAGAAAAGAGCATTTCCGAAGATGAGGATATTGCCAAACAAACGAATTAAGGAGAACAGAATAATGTTTGTTTGCTTGGTGATGAGGTGGTCACTCCATTTTCAATGGAATTGTAAGATTGGAAAGTTGAAGTGGTGAGGTTGGGAATTTGGACCTGTGAGTCCAGATTTCAAGATTGGAGTAGAGGAGACACAGAAATGAAAAGTTAGAATATTGGTTAATTCAATAAATGATGAAGCCATCTTGACAATGTACAAAATTTGGGGTGTAGAGGAAAATTATGTCAAATTCTTCAGTGAATGGGAAGGATTGATGGTTTAGTAGATCATAGATCCCAGAATGATGAGACAGTAATATAGCTGACGTTTGAGCTGTATGGTATGGGAAGGTCTAAATACTCATGAAAAAAAAAAAGGTCTTACCTTGTAAAAATGTGAGAAAGGAGGACATCAATCCTATTTCCCAACCTGGGGAAGAAGGAGCAATAAACACTTAAGAGCTTTGCTGATCTCTCCTTTAAGTTCCATTTAAAGATTTCCTCCTGGTATAGAGTATGTTTAATCTAAATGTTCAATTTGAAGAAAATTCACTCAAACTTTGGCTAATAAGTCATGGAAGTTATCAATTCTTTACATTCTCAAGGTGACACTTGAAAGTAATGTATGCTTGCATGTGAACACTGTATTGCTTGACAGTTCTTTCTCTGTCATACATACAGTACACTGTACTTTGTTCTGTGGCACTAAGAAGTGTTTTCCACCACATTCCTTCTTACGAGCTGAGTATTTATTAGAAAAGTGTTTCTCACCCATAGAATAAGACTGTACAGCAGAGTCTTTAGAAGCCAGACTTTAGAGTCTGTCTGAGTTTGAATACCAAGTTATCTTAGACAAGTTATTCAACTGTCAAAGCCTTAGCTTTCTCACCAGCAAAATGGGGTTAATAAGTTCTATCGTGGTGAAGATTAAACAAAGCAATGTTTTACAAATGCTTAGCACAATGCGTGGCACATATAAAGAGCTATTATCTTATAGACTTGTTGACCTCACGTGCCTCTTCCTATCTCATTTCTGTTCTCTTAAGAACTAGAAAGAATGCTAATCAAGAAAAGGCAGAATTTCATTTATGACATGCATTCAGGAGGAGATTGCCTGGAGAACAAATGTTTTCAAACAACATTTTTTCAAAGGGTGGAACCAGTTCTCATGCTGCCATCCTTGCCCACAATCTTATGCACTGGTTCCTTCCTTGACAGAAAACGAAGTTTGCTCTTACACAGACACAGGCTTTGACTTTGATTCAAATTCTTGTTGACATGTTTACTTCTAAAGACACTTTATTTTGTGATTGGTCAACATAGGTCTAAGGTTTTGTGGGGTTTTTTGCCACAGATTTTCAGAACTCATTGCCCTGCTGTGCTATCCTTAAATGTTATGTCTTCCTTCTATTTATAAGCACGCCTATATGCTTTTCTTTTTCTGTTTCTCTGACTCTACTGCCCTTTCCATTTTCTCTGCCTACTGAATTCTCACATAATCCTCAAGATCCAGATTAAAAGTTGCTCTAGACCAAATGTTGCCTCCCAGCCTGAGTTAATCATTCCCTCTGCTAAATGCTAGCATCTTCTTTCTGTGACTCTAATAAACATGCAAGTCAGAATCAAAATAATGCATTTTAAAACTCATATACCTAAAGGGCACAGCCACGCATATGTGTTTTGAAAAAAATGATAATAGAAATACCTATGTGTTTTTGTTGTGCATCCCTGGGTAAGAATAACTACTCTAGTATAATATCTATAAACAGTAACTCTTGGTTTTTAAGTCTTTCTTTTCCACTAGACTCTTAGGTCTCTGAAGAGAAAGACCTGGTTCTCTTTTTTGTGTCCACAAAACCCAGCAGGACATTGTATAAAACACACTCACTAAACTTTTATTTAATGAATGAATAAGTGGAAACCAGTTTTAACTCTATTAGAGCAATAGCTTGGATATTCAATATTATTATTATAATTAAGAAGAAAATCTGTGTAGTCTTTCCAATGTTACATATTTAGTTCAAGGACTTTTTTTGTCCCAGTAAGACAACTAAAATCTGAAATTTTTAAATTACTTTGCAAAAGTTACTTTGGCTCTAATTAATATACAGAATTATTAGCTACCTAGCCCTGTATGAATGGCTGCTGTTGACAGATATTATCTTGGGTCCTGTGTAATGACTATAAAATGTCAGCGAGCAAAGCCTCAGACCACACAAGTTTAGGGTGAAATTGGATGATGTGGATCAAGAAATCTTCACAAAATAAGGTTCTCTATATAGGATTTTTACTTTTTGAAACTTTTTTGAAATCACAAGCTAAGGAATTTGATGACTTTTTCTTTTTCCTTCTTTCCCTGGCTTCTATCATGGAGAAAAGATTTATCCCTGGGCTCCGTTGTAGAGTACACATTCTGAATTGGGCTCCGTTGTAGAGTACACATTCTGAGAGGCACTGCACCAACTCAACCTGCAGGTTGCATTCAGTGGGTACAGAAGAAATAGCAACATGAATTAAAGTGTAGTTGATGTCATCTCTGTATCATAAAGGCTGAAATTTGAGCAACTGCTGATAGAGAGAGAGAGAATTTCTTACAGTATTTGTTGGTATTCATGAATACTCCACATGAGTTAGCAAGGGATTCCTCAGACAAAGGAATTGGTAGATATCAGAGAATAAGGAAAATGAAACAAATAAAATATTTAGGCAGAACTAAGATAAAGACAGTTCTGCTAAACATATCTAACCAAAGATTTCAGCAGTACTCTGGTGGTGGAAAAATTGATAATAAATGCCAATATTACCGTGTAGCTGTATACAGTTTGCAATTATAAAAAATATATTATGAGAAGGAAAGGTCTGAAAGGAACTTTGCTTCTTTGTCCAACAATCTAGGAAAATATCATTTTTTTTCTCTAGAAATAAAGACCTTAATTTACCTTTACAGCAGTTTTTGTTTTTGTTTTTTGCCTTGAGGAATTGAAGGATTTAGCTGTATCCATGCTCGTAGTGAAATGATACGGGAAAAGTGAAACTTTCTGGAGAAGTTGCTCATGGGCAGAAGAAAGAACCTCAGCAGAACTTTGGCACAGCTGGGGTCAGGAACAGCTTGGATTTATGGAGCATGTAACACTTCCAGAGGAGAAGCTTGGGGGAAAAAAAACACAACAACCTACTTCTCAATATAGAATGGGACCTCAAATCACAATTTGAAAAGTGTCAGTGGGTGATCTATAATGGCTGGAGAGCTCTGGGTCACATATTTGTTTATGCTTATTAGTTATGTGATAAACCACACTTATTCCATAAAGTGGGCACACATTGTCAATCAGGTCTTTTGTTGTTTTTATAAGTCTTGATTTAATAGTTCATCTTTTGTAAGATTAAGGAAAGGTATCTTAATTAAGTGAACTCAACTGACGTTTGCTATCACTATTCTAGTACCCAAGGTAGATAGACCAATTAGGCAGCAACACTTAAAAAACAGAACCTAAACAAAGCCTGTTCCAACTGGGGTATGCCTCATGGAGGGTTATCATTCTAGGTTAATATAGAGAGCCTAAGGAGATGAAAAAAGTGGAGGGCATTCTCTAATCACAAACAGAATCACATCATCCAACATTGGTTTACTCCAGGCACTCCAAGGCATCCTTGGATGTGCCTTCAGAGATAATGTGAAAGCAAAATGAAGAGTTAAATACCAACCAGAAAGACTTTAATTTCCTTTTTTTCATCCAATAGTGGGAACAGGATTAACTATGTCAGAAGAATTTCCTTTTCTTTGTTTTCTTAACCATTGGCTATACACATTTGTAACTAATTCTTCCTATATTATTATTTAATTTTATTATCATAACAATTATAGATTTTTCAAAGAGAGCAATTATATCTTTTGATTTTCATGCATCTCAGCAACACCAAGGTGTCTATATATCCTCAATGTACAATAGACGATCAGGAATTTTTCATTAGCAAATCTTATTTCTGGCTTTGGAGTCATAGCTTAATCACAGAACAATAACTAGTGATCTTTAGAAGCTTATGGATCATAAGTAACAGAATTAACCAAAAGAGAAGTAGGTCAAGAATGCCACTTTGTGTTTCTGCTGGAGATGAATGGATTACGCTATGAACACGATCTCTTAACGTGCACCCCTTACTAAAGGCACAAATTTGTTTGGAAGTATAAAAAAGGTTTTAAGAGTAATTTGTTCTCCTGAACCTTCTGTTCCAGTGATGTTGCTGTGTACAGTGAAAGCTCAGGTGTGTGGCCTGAGCGTAGACATGCACAGGATGACCTAAGTCACTTCACTTGCCAAACTACATTTTCTGTAAGTCTAAGGCTTTGCTCAATATTTCAAAGTAATTGTCATCATTTTATTTTTCCTATTTTATTTGGCAAGTTAAACACTAGTTACCAACAGCATAGACCGCTTTGGTGTCCAAAGTTGTTAAAGCAAACAAATGAACACATGTGCACACACAATCCAAAGATGCTCTTAGGAAATTTTCTTGATGATAAGACAATGAACAGAAAATTAATAAACGTGCATTGTAGATGGTAAGCTTAGGGTGGGGGGGCTTCCACAGGATGCTGGATGTGATATTGATGGCAGGTCAGCATGGAAGGTAGACACCATGGAAGGAGAGAAAGAAAATGATAATTAGAAAGAGAAAACTTATGCACCCTCTGATGAAATTGCAAAGTTTGGCAGTAATTGCAGAGTTGTCAACAAAATGAAAAGAGTAACCACATGGGACAACAATAAGACATTTAGGAAGGAATACATTGCAAAAGCCTAGAGGGAAATACCCTTTCTTCAGGCTGCCCTTCCAAAGCACTGTCACTCCCCTATTCAGCCATATAAAAGTAACAGACCATATAAAAATCATCAAAAATTTGGCAACCTGGGGCACTAAAACAGACACATAGATCAATGGAACAGAATAGAGAACCCAGAAATAAACCCACACACATATGGTCAATTAATCTACGACAAAGGAGGCAAGAACGTACAATGGAGAAAAGATAGTCTCTTCAGCAAGTGGTGCTGAGAAAACTGGATAGCTACATGTAAAAGAGTAAAATTAGAACATTTTCTAATACCATATACAAAAATAAACTCAAAATGGATTAAAGACCTAAATGTAAGAACGGAAACATAAAATTCCTAGAAGAAAACAAAGGCAGAACACTCTTTGACATAAATCGTAGCAATATTTTTTTGGATCTGTCTCCTAAGGCAAAGGAAACACAAGCAAAAATAAACAAATGGGACCTAATTAAACTTAAAAGCTTTTGCACAGCAGAGTAAACCGTGGACAAAACAAAAAGACAACCTACTGAATGGGAGAAAATATTTGCAAATGATATGACCAATAAGTGGTTAATATCCAAAATATATAAACAGCTCATACAACTCAACATCAAAACAACGAACAACTCGATTAAAAAATGGGCAGAAGAACTGAATAGACATTTTTCCAAAGAAGACATGCAGATGGTCAACATGAAAAGATGATCAACATCGTTAATCATCAGAGAAATGCAAATCAAAACCACAATGAGATATCACCTCACACCTATCATAACGACTATCATCAAAAAGAACACAAATAACAAATGTTGGCAAGGATGTGGAGAAAAGGGAACCCTTGTACACTGTTGGTGGGATTGTAAATTAGTGCAGCCATTATGAAAAACAGTAGGGAGGTTCCTCAGAAAAATAAAAATAGAACTACCATATGATCTAGCAATTCCACTCCTGGGTATATATATATCCAGAGAAAACCTTGCACCCAAGTGTTCATAGCAGCATTAATTACAATAGCCAAAGTATGGAAGCAACTTAAGTGCTCATCAGCAGATGAATGGATAAAGAAGATGTGAGATATATATATATATATATATATATACACACACACACACACACACACAATGGAATACTACTCAGCCATAAAAAAAGAATGAAATTTTGCCATTTGCAGCAATATGGATGGACTTGGAGGGTATTATGCTTCGTGAAATAAATCAGACAAATACTGAATGGTATCACTTATATGTGGAATACAAATACAACACACTAGTGAATATAACAAAAAGAAACAGACTCTCAGATATAGAGAACAAACTAGTAGTTACCAGTGGGAAAAGGGAAGCGGGGAGGGGCAAGATAGGGGTAGGGAATTAAGAGGTACAAACTACTATGTATAAACTAAATAAGCTACAAGGATATATTGTACAGCACAGGGAATATAGCCAATATTTTATAATAGCTATAAATGGAGTATAACCTTTAAAAATTGTGAACCACTGTGTTGTATGCCTGAAACATATAATATTGTACATCAACTATGCCTCAATAAAAAAAAAATTTAATTAAAAAAATAAATATCCCCCCTCCAGTGAGGGTGTGTGTGGAATTTGGCAACCTAAGGCAAAAGAAATTTGCCTAGTCACTAAATTAAAACTGCTGTATGCTTGTTCAATATACTTAACAAATCTTGGAGCAAAGAATGGGCAAATGTGACAATTCCTTAAATCAAACAGCTTGGGGAAAATCCAGCTGGTATACATTTTCATGGTTGTTATAAAATAGTGTAGTGCTATGGAAAACAATATGTAAGTTCTTCAAAAAATTAAAAATAGAACTACCATATGATCCAGCAATCCTATTTCTGCATATCTATACATATATCCAAAAGAATTTAAATCAGGATCTCAGAGAGATATCTGCACTCCCATATTCATTCTATTCTGAAATTACAACGCTGTAAATTACTATGTGGATTAGTTAATTCAGAGTTAATGTTGAAACCAAAAGTCTATAGTATATCCATCTCCATGGAAAATAAATGGATTTTGAAGAGAGATTAACTAGACATAAGACAAATTTGCTTTCAGTCTGACTCATCAAAAATTTATTAGGAATTGTCATTTCTGAAAATGACATTTTAAAAACTTATTAAATAGAATAATTTAGTCAGAACTCAATATTTAAAGTTTAATAAACTGCTGACCACTCTATCATCTCAAACATAGTGTTACCACAGTGCTTTATTTCTGTATTTTTACTGGGAAAACAATAAATATTAAGAAAGTATTCTGTATATATGTACAATGATTGTTGTTCCTTCTTACTTTAAGTCTGGAAAATAATACATCTGTTTAACATCATGGCTGCTCTGGAATTCTCATTGAAAACTTTTTTTTAACAGACTATTCCAAGAATACCCTTTGTTTCCTCTTACTGTATAATATTAAATCCACTGTAAACAGTGAAAGCTTAGCCTTTCACTCCCCTCTTTGGTACCCTCTCTGATAAATCAAGAAACAGAAGCATTTTAAATATGTTTACATATTAGATATTTAGTTTATCAATTATTTCTTCCGCCAGTCACTCTTCCAGAAACAAGCTGGATATAGACAGACACAAGACACTTTTTGCCAGCAGTTTCACTTTAGCTTGCATATGTGCTTAATTGTACAGAATGTACCAAGTGTTGTTGCTATTTTCAGTCATAGTTTCTTTGCTGGAAAATGGGATCTGGTTTTTGTGAGGCCTCACCATTCATATTTGATTGCCTGAAGAAATTTGTTTGTTTGAAATTTGTCTAATATTTCAGTACCTTCACATTGCCTTAATTGTTCACAGTTTTTCTCAACTGTCCCACCAACTGGCTGCTCCTTTTAACAGATGAGGGTACAATATTGCTGACAATATTTTAGCATGATCTTATCAGAATCAAAGTGGTCTACAAGCTAATATTCACTCACATCATTTACTTTTGCATAGCATACAAGGTACGGGAAATGAATTGTAATTTTGTTCTAACCTTTCCTGAAAGAGCTCACAATTGATTACATCTTCTTCCCCACTGAAGGTTTAGTATCTCTCTTTTTTTTATATCAAATCTAAATTCTACATGTTTTAACAATTATATCATTTATATACATTCATATGTAATCACTCTTTAGATTTTAGCACTACCCACTTTACCATAATAGACAATTCTATTAAAATTTTTCTTCAAAGTTATTAGGCAGTTAAATGCCTAAAGCTATACCTATAAGCTCATGAAGACTGAAAACAGTGTAGTTTTATGCTGCTGACATTCATGCCTTATTTATATGCATAGCTTTCCAGATTTTGATGGCTGTACAATTAATCTAATATATTTTGAGTAAACTACTGTGTACCAAATATTAGGATGCTGATTTCTAAGCATTATAATCAATCACAGGATGACTGAAAAGCCTGTGTGTTGCATTGTACATGCTGCTCCGCAGGCTGTTGTGTGACAAGTCACCTTGGCACCCAGGACACTTACATGAAAAGCCACTTGTAATACAATGCCATTAGAAGGGGTCTATACAGTGTAAGGTTCAGCACCAAATGGAGTGAGTGTCCTGTAGAGTTGTAGGATACAGTTTCTCAGTTACCAGATTCTGGCACTGGTGGTTTCTCTCAATGCCAATTTTTTTCGTCAAAAATTTATTCTATATTATTCTTCAAAAAAGAAATTATATCCTTCCACTATAAAATAGCATAATAAAAATTTAAGTGTCTGTAAGTAAATACTACACTGGAGAAATGAAAAACTAGATTCAAAAAACCAAACATGAGTATAGATGGAAGGGAAAACCCAGATAACTGTTTTCAGAGTAAAGCACAATAACAATGCCTCACTAAAAGCGGACACCATTCAAGGAAACACCCAAGAAGAGACCACAACATGTTTAATTCCTCTTCGTGGGGAGCAGTTACAGTAGCCCTGATAATTCTGTATAGTTAGAACCAAAGAGGTAACGGTCTACCATAAATACTTCTCATTTAACTGATTAAGAAAATTATATTAGGATATTTAGTTATTAACTAAAGACATCTGATTTGGCAATCAGATTTTGATCTTTCTTCTAAACAGCAATAACAACAACAAACACATAAAATAACTGCATCTTGAAATATATTCAATGTATCAATATTTTGTCGATTAGTTTTACAGAATATCACCAGGTTTTTGTTGTGTTGAAGCAAACAAAATCCACATACTGTTAACATAAAAAAAAAATACATGTTGGAAAGTTAAATATGCATTATGCCTTATTTGTACTATAATATTGTGAATGCACATATTTCTCTTTTTAAATTAATTTCTTTTGGAGTATAGTTGCTTTACAATATTGTGTTAGTTTCTAATGTACCGCAAAGTGAATCAGCTCTACATATATATATGTCCCCTCTTTTTTGGATTTCCTTCCCATTTAGTTCACCACAGAGCATTAAGTAGAGTTCCCTGTGCTATACAGTAGGTTCTCGTTAGTTATCTATTTTATACATAGTGTCAATAGTGTATATATGCCAATCCCAACCTCACAATTCATCCCATCCCTGCTTTCCCCCTTGGTATCTATATGTTTGTTTTCTACGTCTGTGTCTCTGTTTCTGCTTTGCAAATAAGATCATCTATACCATTTTTCTAGATTCCACAAATATGCATTAATATACTATATTTGTTTTTCCTTTCTGACTTACTTCACTCTGTATGACAGTCTCTAGGTCCATCCATGTCTCTACAAATGACCCAATTTCCTTCCTTTTAATGGCTGAGTACCACATCTTCTTTATCCATTCATCTGTCAATGGACATTTAAGTTGCTTCCATGTCCTCGCTATTGTAAATAGTCTGTGGTGAACATCGGGGTGCATGTGTCTTTTGGAATTACATTGTTCTCAGGGTATATGCCCAGGAGTGGGATTGCTGGGTCATATGGTAATTCTATTTTTCGTTTTTTAAGGAACCTCCATACTGTTCTCCATAGTGGCTGTATCAATTTATATTCCTACCAACAGTGCAAGAGGGTTCTCTTTTCTCCACACCCTCTCCAGCATTTACTGTTTGTAGATGTTTTTTTGCAGTACGCGGGCCTCTCACTGTTGTGGCCTCTCCCGTTGCGGAGCACAGCCCCCGGGCGTGCAGGCTCAGCGGCCATGGCTCACGGGCCTAGCTGCTCCGCGGCATGTGGGATCTTCCCGGACTGGGGCACGAACCCGTGTCCCCTGCATTGGCAGGCGGACTCTCAACCACTGCACCACCAGGGAAGCCCTGTTTGTAGATTTTTTAATGATGGCCCTTCTGACTGGTGTGAGGCGATACCCCATTGTAGTTTTGATTTGCATTTCTCTAATAATTAGTGATGGTGAGCATCTTTTCATGTGTTTCTTGGCATATTTCTCAATTTAATTATTGCAATATAACACTTGCAGTATAACACTATTTCACTTTATGTTTTTAAGCATAGTCTTTATTAAAAACTATTTTTCTATGTTTTATTCAGTGATATTAAAAATTCAACATATAACACTCTATAAAGAAAAATAATAATATACAGAGTACATATAGTCTGATCATAATAAGCAGCCTCTGGGTTAGTTGAAAGTATAATTTTATTGAACAAACACGAAACAATCAAGACAATTGATTTTATAAGACATTTAAACTAACATTATTGAGCTCTTTATTACAGGTAGCAGCTGTGCAAAGCAATTTACAAAATTGATTTTTTTCCTTTAAACAACCTTAAAATTAGGTACAACTGCTGTGCCTATTTTATTTAAATTCAGTGCGAGGACAACAGATTCAATCTGCACGGTGCTAGATGCATAATTTTATTTGTTAAATACATGTTATGGGTATAATATTTACTCAGTTAAATATGATTTTTAACAATTATTAGGTAGAAGTGTTTGAGTTAAAGCATCTCCAGTGAGGAAAAAGGTGTTTATTATTCACCGTGAAGTGTTTCTATTTTCCACTTTTTTTCTGACTTTTTTATGTTTTCTCCTTTCGTTCTTAAACATATTCTGAGATCACAGATAATTACTTAAGTGTATATTTTGGTTTTGACTCATACTCTAGCCAAGAATGAAGACAAAGAATGAAGATAGGGTTGATTGACTCTCCTCTAGAAAGAAAAGGGAAGGGAAAATTCAATATAAGCATAGCCGTTCAAAACACTATGGATTTATGTACTTTTGAAATCCTGGAAAGAGATGAATTCTATGCAGCATCCCTGGACAGTATTTGTGCTTTGTAGGTGTTGTAGATATGAAATACTTCTCTCTAGATGGCAAGGCTTGACTGGAAACATTATATCTGCCAACTCTCAATTATCCACAGACTATTATTAAATTTGAAAATTAAACAGGCCTCTGCTTTCTTTTTGTTTTACTTACATATTTTTTCTTCCTGCTAAAATTTTGACAATTTCACTGCCAAGTGGTTTTCCACCAAAATATCTTTGTTCTGGAAAAGAACAAAGAAAAATCAGTCACTTTGAATCCTGTTAATGGACTAGGTAAAAAGGATTTGGTTAGAGAAAAAATTAGCTCACCTAACACCCAAATGAATTTCCAAGAAAAATCTTGTCATATCCTAAGTAGTAGACAGTTTAGAAAAAAATTTTTCATTTGAGGCTCTGAAATTGTCTTAAAAGTCAAAATACCAGCCAATAACAAGTAAATGGCAATACATAATATCTTTTGCCTGTTATAAGTAAGGTGTAGTCTTGCAAGAGTTAACCATTTTTGTTATAATCAAGCAGACATTTTACTTGCAAGTAAAATTTTGTTATAAGCAAGCAGACATTTTACTGTATTTTCCCTAGTTCAGCAGAATAATTTGGCATCAATAAAGATATATATATATATATATATATATAAAACTTTCCATAAATTTGGCAAGAGTACTGTCACGATTAAATTTCCATTGCAGAGAAATTTTAAAGCATATTTTCCAAAAGAACAGAAAGTTTAGAAACAAAATGTATAGCTAAGAAGCGTTATTAAAGTGACTCAAGTAAAATGTAGTTTTCTTCTATTGCCTGAAGGGCAGTATATGAAGAAACTATATTATACATGCATGCATTATTTTTTCTAACTAAAAATCTCTTTTCCCTTCTCACAAGAGTTCAAAAGGGACCACTCTAAGAGTATATTTTCATGGGAACTTCCTCTAATTCCCACCAGTCCCAAGGTATTTTTAGGTTAGCTCTAAAGGAAAAAGGAAAAGTCTAGTCCATGATCTGAGTGTACCAATTACCCAAATGTTTAATTAAGGGATCTGCACAATTTCTCACTTTTTAATCCAAATGTTTGGTACTATAAAAACATAAACATAGTCTTATAATAGGTGAAGGAGCTCCCCAAGGAAAGCCTGTGTTCAGTTTCTTTTAATGAGGTGCAAATGATAAAAAGATGATCAGGCAATTTTTACCACTTCTTTCTGTCTGACTTTCACTAACATAAATTTTTATATGTGCTCAATTTTAAGATAATACCCAAAATATTGATAAATAGGTTTTGAATCAACACTAGATGTATATGATATGGCAATTTTTAATTTTCTTTTTCTTGTTTAGACTTTTCATACAAAGCTACTTTCAATAAAGGTACTTAAGAACTTTTCTCAATTTAATGTTTTTGTCAAATATTTCCTACCTGTCTAGTAAGATGTTAAGCATCATGGTGATATTAAAAACTAGGTTTGACACAAACAAGTTACATATTGTAGATAAATCAACTGAAAATAATATGTAATATGCATAATCTGGTCAGAATGCAGGGGAATTTGAAAAGAGAGGGATCTTCCGATGAGTTAAAAAAGAGAACAAGGAATAATCTACTAAGAATCATCATTATGTTCCCACACAGCAAACTGACACTTGGTAGGTATTTGGAAAATATCTATAGAATGAGTAACGGAGTTTGAGGACTGGGTAATCTAATCTATATAATGTGTCATATAACCTGGAACTTGAGTATAACTCAATGAGGAGTTTTATATTCCACAGCTATATGGCAGTAGCCCAGTTCTGATAAAGATGAGAGAATTCTGACCAATATCAGAGATATCCCTGGGCCACTGCTGATGGAGAATCATGGTCAATAATCTGAGAAATACCAACAACCATGAGCACAGGATTACGGTAGCCCAAAACAATGTCTCAACCATCAATGTCCTGCCTTGTAATCCTTAACGAATTTTAAGGACGGCATTGATAGACTAAAGAGCTGGGAAAAAAAAGGAACTTGTCTGACATTCAGTATATACATTCTTTTATCTTTCTGTTTCCTACCCTGCTTCCTTCTTGCTCCCCACCTCCTCCATTGTACCTACACAAGTAAAAGCAATATTTGATATTATACAATTTGAAAACAGTTTATTCTGACATTAATGTTTAAGTGAGTGCTACGTTAAGAAGTATGGTCAAGCCTCTTTTGTTCTTGCCTAATTACAGATAAGAAAAACATTCTGTGCAATAAAAGTAGTTTTGTCTTCTCAAAGTTCAGGGAATGATATTTATCCAAAGGCCAAATGTCCCACCTTCAGAGCAGAGGTGTCATGCAGTGATGGTGTCATCATAGAATGCAGACCATCTGGGAAAGCGGTCCTCACCACACTCTTCTAGACCCTGCTGACAGAAGGACTGCACGTTACAGTGGGTTGCCATTCCACAGCTGCTGACTGGATGAATTTCCCAGTAGAACTCTTCAATTAGTTAGTTACTTCTAGCCCATTCCCCATAGAAGATGCAAAAGGCTAGCACCTGCTTGTTTTGAATGCTAAGAAAAACAGAGGCTCTGAGAAAGTCCTCAGAACATGTGGGGATGAAATAATGCAACCAAGAAACTTAACAGAGGATCTGCCAGTAGGAAAATTTTCCAGTGGCTTAAGGGTTTGGACAGTTAAATGCAACTAACTGAGAAAGGAAAGGAGTTAAACATGTGTTCAACTCTCATTGCACAGTTGACCTGATACGTAAAAAACTGATTCCTGTTGGGGGAGCAAGTGTAGGACTAATTCTATGAAGTCGGTTTGGGTCATTTTAATTCTCTCTTCAAACAGACAAGTGACTCATTCTTCAGACAAGTGACTCATTCTACCAAAATTGAATTGAATTCATTTTATTTACCTTTGTTTCAACAAATTCTTCAGAAAAATACCATATTCTCAGAATTTTCTTTTATGATAAAACTGTATCTAATCTCAACGTATGCAAAATTTTGTTTATTTAAAATAGAAGTTAAACTTTTATAAGCATTTTCAGGTAATTTCTGCTGACTCAAGCTTAACAAGTTTCCATCTCTAAAGAAGGTATTTTGAAAAGAGAGACAGGGTATCACAAAAGAAAACACTCATATGTCATAAAAAATAGCAAGTATAAAACCATTGTTTGAAGAAAAGGAGGATATTCTTTTATATTAATCTAGAGATTAATCTGTTTGGGTGTCTTACACAAAATGAAGAACTCCAAACCCAGGTTCTCCTTGAAATAAGCACCTGTTCCCCAACTTCTTCCCATGTATTTGTGTGCATATTTACTTTTGCTTTATATTTTAAATCATAGTTTAAAAAATGGGTGTTCAATGTAAAAATTTATACAATATAGAGAAGTTAAAAAGGAAAAATACCTGAAACACTATCACCAAGAAATAAACAAAAATAAATTTGAGAAAACATCTATCTAGACTTCACTCTATATCCAATCTAGGCATATTTATCTATATCTTATCTGTGTGATAGGTACATAGACAGATACAGAGCCTGATAGAGATTTTACGATGATAAAGCATCTATATTGTACAGACTGTTTTATAACTTTTTATTTCATTCAATATTTTGCATGTCTATAAAATAGAACTGCATTATTCATTTAGATATGTGAATCACAAACATGCTAATTTCACTATACTTCTGCCATCACTGGGTATTAATTTTTTCTAATCTCATGAGTAAAATATGATATTTTGTTTAATTTTATTGCATTTATTTGATTTTTAGTCAAATTAGAAAATTTTTAAAATGTTAGTGACTGTTTGTATTTATCTGCTTGGGAAATTGCCTGTTCAAACCCTGTGTATTTTATTTTATTTAGTTGTTTTCTTTTGTTCTTAATAATTTCTTACAGCTATTTGTATATTACTGTTATTAAGTTCTATATATCTTATATGTTATAAATAATATAATATATACAGTATTCCCAGACTTTCATTTATTATGTGGAAATAATACATATATGTATGTGTAAATATGAACAATAATACTTATTTTCATGAATGGAATTCTCACTTTAGATCATATTCTTCTTTATGGAAGACTGCACGATATTTATTCTGTATTGCATACAGAATATGCATTTTCTTTAATTTTGGTGGGCAAGGAACAGTGTCTATTAATAAAGTAATTTGTTATAGAATGCTGTGTAGAAGAGAGAAGGAGGAAAGAAAGAGAAAGAGAAAGATTGAGAGAAGAGTGAAAAGAAAAAGGATTACCTACAGGGATTTTTCCCAATTGGCTTGATACTTTAATTGTTATTGTCAATCAAGCAAGAGACCTGTGAGTAGGTACCTACTTTAGAATTCAAAAGTTTTATCACTTGTTACCAACCTTTTTTTCCCCAACAGTGAGCAAACTATCAGTTCCCAAATTTGTGTCATTATTTGAAGACACAGGCTAAGCTTCAACTGAAAGAACGCTCACTGCACAATAGTTAGTCTTGGATGGACATTTTCAAACAGAGAATGATTTATGAAAGCAGAAGACTGCTTCATTTATGTAATGAGAAATATCACCATCCAGCAACCAGGCTCTGTCATCACTTTCCCAAAGTTGTTTGGTCACAGTGTGGTCAGAAATATCAGAACAAGATGGGGGGGGAGGGTGATTCCTAGATCCCATCATATAATGAGAGTCATCACTATATGATGAATGCTAGATGGTTCCCTTATAACAGCATGACCAATACATCCAAATTGGTCTCACAAGGCGTTATTCTTTTCAGATAGGCATAGTCATCTATGTCTTTATGGCTGTCTAGCTTTTTTTTTTCAAATCTTCTATGGCTGACCAAAACCATTCTGATTGACATCCCATCTTTTTAGAGAACACAGGTTCTTTCTAGCCCTTCTATCCTAGAAACCATTCTTCATGTTCTTTGTTTTTTTAATGACTTTAAATAGGTCTGTTCTGTTCTAATCTATTATTTAAATTTTAATTCTCAGAGTACCATGTCATTTTCAAATTATTATGGTGTGCCTCATGTTATCTCCCAAATATCACTTAAAATAAAATTTCTGAATTATAAACCAAAACTTCATTTTTAGTAGTAACAAAAAAGTTTTAAATTCCTGTTGTAAATGCCAGAAAATAGTCATAATGACAATAATTGCAATGTTTAACAACATATGTGTATAATTAGATAAACTTGATCAATGCTTCATAGTACTAGTAATAGTATAGGAATATGATACAGAAAAAGAAAATCATTTCTGCCTAAAAACACTTAAATATATGTATAAACAGTGATAAGACTGCAATTTTTCAGAGCCCATCAAAATTTCACAGCTTTTTAAAATTTTTTGTTTGTTTGTTTATTTTTATTGAAATATAGTTTACTTACAATGTCATGTTAGTTTCAGGTGTACAGCAAAGTGATTCAGTTATATATATATACACACATATGTATATATATTCTTTTTCAGATTCTTTTCTATTATTGGTTATTATAAGATATTGAATTTAGTTCCCAGTGTTATACAGAAGATCTTTATCTATTTTATATATAGTAGTGTGTATCTGTTAATCCCAAATGCCTAATTTATCTCTCCTCCAGCCTTTCCCCTTTAGTAACCATAAGTTTGTTTTCAATGTCTGTGAGTCTATTTCTGTTTTGTAAATAAGTTCATTTGTATCATTTTTTTAGATTCCACATATAAGTGATATCATATGATATTTATCTTTCTTTGTTCAACTTCATAATCTCTAGGTCTATCCATGTTGCTACAAATGGCATTATTTATTTTTCTTAGCTGTTCCTCTGTCAGTGGACCTTCAGGTTGCTTCCATGTCTTGGCTATTGTAAACAGTGCTGCAATGAACATTAGGGTGCAGGTATCTTTTCAAATTAGAGTTTTTGTCTTTTCTAGATATATGCACAGGAGTAGGATTGCTGGATCATGTAGTAACTCTACTTTCAGTTTTTTATGGAACTTTCATACTGTTCTCCATAGTGGCTGTACCAATTTACATTTCCAGCAACTGTGTAGGATGGTTCCCTTTTCTCCATACCCTCTTCAGCATTTATTATTTGTAGACTTTTTGGTGAAGGCCATTCTGACTGGAGTGAGGTTTTGATTTGCATTTCTCAAATCAAAATCAATTTCTCATTGTAGTTTTGATTTGCATTTCTCTAATAATTAGTGATGTTCAGCGTCTTTTCATGTGCCTTTTGGCCATCTGCATGTCTTCTTTGGAGAAATGTCTATTTAGGTCTTCTGCCCGTTTTTAAATTAATTTGTATTGGAGTATAGTTGCTTTACAATGTTGTGTCAGTTTCTGCTGTACAGGAAAGTGAATCAGCTATTATATACATATATCCCCTCTTTTTTTGGATTTCCTTCCCATTTAGGTCACCACAGAGCATTGAGTAGAGGTCCCTGTGCTATACAGTAGGTTCTCATTAGTTATCTATTTTATATATAGTAGTGTATATATGTCAATCTCACTCTACCAATCCATCCCACCCCCCTTCCCCCCTTGGTGTCCATACACTTGTTCTCTACATCTGTGTCTCTGTTTCTTCCTGCCCATTTTTTGATTGGGTTGTTTGTTTTTTGATGTTGAGCTGTATGAGCTGTTTGTATATTTTGGAAATTAAGCCCTTGTTGGTTGGTCTCATCATTTGCAAATATTTTCTCCCATTCCTTAGGTTGTCTTGTCATTTTGTTTATGGTTTCCTTTGCTGTGCAAAAGCTTTTAAGTCTAATTAGGTCCCATTTGTTTATTTTTACTCTAAGAGATGGGTCCAAAAATATATTGCTGCAATTTATGTCAAAGAGTGTTCTGCATATACTTTCTTTTGGAGTTTTATAGTATCTGTCCTTACATTTAGGTCTTTAATCCATTTTGAGTTTATTTTTGTATATGGTGTTAGAGAATGTTCTAATTTCATTCTTTTACAAGTAGCTGTCCAGTTTTTCCAGCACCACTTATTGAAGAGACTGTCTTTTCTCCACTGTATATTCTTGCTTCTTTGTCATAGATTAATTGACCATAAGTGTATGGGTTTATTTCTGGGCTTTCTAACCTGTTCCATTAATCTATGTGTCTGTTTTTGTGCCAGTACCATACTGTTTTGATTACTGTAGCTTTGTAGTATAGTCTGAAGCCAGAAGCCTGATATCTCGAGCTGTGTTCTTTCTCAAAATTGTTTTGGCTATTCAGGGCCTTTTGTGTTTCCATACAAATTTTAAAATTATTTGTTCCAGTTCTATGAAAAATGCTGTGGGTAATTTGATAGGAACTGCATTGAATTGACTAGATTGCCTTGGGTAGTACTGTCATTTTAACAATACTGATTCTTCCAATCCAAGAACAGGGTATATCTTTTCATCTGTTTGTGTGGTCTTCAATTTCTTTCATCAGTGTCTTATAGTTTTTGGAGTATAGGTCTTTTGCCTTACATAGGTTTATTCCTAGGTACTTTATTCTTTTTGATGTGATGGTAAATAGAATTGTTTCCTTAATTTCTCTTTCTGATATTCCATTGTTAGTGTATCGAATGCAATAGATTTCTATATATTAATTTTATATCCTGCAACTTTACCAAATTCATTGATGAGGTCTAGTAGTTTTCTGGTGGCATCTTTAGGTTTTTCTATGTATATTATCATTTCATCTGCAACAGTGACAGTTTTATTTCTTCCTCTCAAATTTGTATTCTTTTTGTTTCTTTTTATTTTCTGATTGTTGTGGCCAGGACTTCCAAAGTTATGTTGAATAAAAATGGTGAGAGTGGGCATCCTTGTCTTGTTTCTGATCTTAGAGGGAATGCTTTCAGCTTTTCACCATTGAGTATAATATTAGCTGTAGTTTTGTCATAAATGGGCTTTATTATGTTGAGATATGTTCCCTCTATGCCCACTTTCTGGAGAGTTTTTTATCATAAATAGGTGTTGATTTTTGTCAAAAGCTTTTTATGTATCTATTGAGATGATCATATGGTTTTTATAATTCAATTTTTTAATGTGGTGTATCACATTGATTGATTTGTGGATATTGAAAAATCCTTGCATCCCTGAGATAAATCCCACTTGATCATGGTGTATGATCCTTTTAATGTATTGTTGGATTCAGTTTGCTAGTATTTTGTTGAGGATTTTTGCGTCTGTGTTCATCAGTGATATTGGCCAGTAATTTCCTTTTTTTGTGATATCTTCGTCTGGTTTTGGTACAGGGTGACTTTTTTATTGTGTTTTTTTAAAAATTATACTTCTTGTCCAAATTATGAGGAGATTTGTTCTTTGTTTCTACAAGTACTGGCCAATGCATCATATGGTAATACACTAGTATTTGAATATTACCTTCTTTTTCCCCGTTCTTTTGATAGAGACTATAACCATCAGCAAGTGGTCAAAAATAAAACAACTAGACACAAAAGAAAATTCTAAAAAAGCAAAACCCTGGATCATGTATTTCTGAATAACTGAGGGTTGGCACATGTCCACGACGTTTTCTGAATAATCTAGAGGGACTTATTTGTCTTTGAGCACACTAAAACCAACTCTTTCAAATGGTCTCCAGTTTTAGGGAAACTTAAACTCTACTGGTTAAATAAGAATTCAAGCTGATTTCTCAGTTCATATAATAAAAGTAATGTGTGCTGTCCCAGGTTCAGGTGTTCTGAATTTTTAAAAGTATGCAGTAAATTTGATAATTAACTTTTAGATAAGAAAGCATGCAGGATATAGAACACACTTCAGGAAGAAAAAAAATACGTGTGGTGTTAGCAGAATGGGAAGGCTGCCCAGAACATGTCCCCTGCTATAAGATTAGTTTGGGAATTAGGGATTTACAGTGCCTACCCCCATCTAGAGGGGACTTGGCAATATTCCCTAGAACTGCAAAGATAAATTGGTGGGAGTGAAAGAAATAAGTAAAGGGCAGAGGCTGCTGGAAAACAGGCTTTCCTGTCACCAAGCTGTGATATTGTAAAGAGTTTTGAAACCAACCTAGGTTCTAGCCTGAGAAAGACAGTTTTTGGATGTTAACATCGACAGCAACTGACCATTCCAGTCTCCTAATAGTCAGCCTGAGAAACATAAAAGTCCATCTTGGGAGAGGAAGTTGTGGTGGGGTCATCCACTCAGCCAAAGAGCTCCCTGGCATATCTCCTGTCACAGTGTCATGCATCCAGTGGAGTTTTGAGAAGAAGACTGGATGATAATGGTAAGGATGATGGCAAAAATGAACGGTGACAATGGTGAGATTTGAAAATAATAAGACTGCTGCAGGAAGGAATAATTCTTTTTTTTTTAAAATCTGAATATTTGAATATAAGTGGGGTAGATATGAGACACTGGCAACGAACTTAAATGTATTCTTTTCTAAAGGAAATCCATCAGAATCTGCTGTCTTTCAAAAATAAAGTAAAACAAAAAGAGATTGTAACATAGTAAAGTAGTTTCTAAAAGCTACTGCAAAAATAAAATGCTTGAATTCCTGAAGGAACTTATTTATATTAAGCAAAATAAAGCAGAATTTAAAGTTTGCCAGTTTGGGGACCTCCCTGGCAGTCCAGTGGTTAAGACTTTGCCTTACAATGCAGGGGGCCCCGGTTTGATCCCTGGTCAGGGAACTAGATCCCACATGCCGCAACTAAGAGTTCACATACTGCAGCTAAGGAGCCCACGGGCTGCAAATAAGACCTGGTGCAACCAAATTAAAATAAAAATAAAGTTTGCCAGTTTGCCTGGAATTTCCCCTCACCTGCCCCTAGACACCACTTTTGATTACTTATTTTGCTCTCCATTGTCTTCCTGTCCTTTACTATGAGAAAATTCCAATTTAAAATAACGTCATTAGCAGTCTCATTTTAAATATTTTAATGGGCACTCAAATGTAATTTATTATTGTTCCCCTTTATGTCTTCCTTCCTTCTTCTTTCCACTCTTTCTCTTCTCCCATTTCTTCTTTCCCTTTCTCCTCTTCATCCCTTTCCCCTACCTGCTTACTTTCTTCTTTTTCTCTCTCCCCACCGCTTGTATCCTGGAAGAGGTGAAAACAGCCTGCATTTCCTCAAAACAAAGATGCTCATATTGTAGTATTTCTGTTTGTTAGAAATATAAAGAGGGAGAAAGAAACAAAACAAAACAACCCTAAGTCCCAAACTACATAGGTGCAAATTTTATCCTAGCTCTTCTGCCTGCCAGGCCTCCTCAGTTGGCTTTTTCTCCACATTTAGAAGCACAGATTTCAGGCCACAATGACACAAATCCAGCCCTATTCCATGTCTCAGTGTATTAGGCCTTTCCGAGACTTCTCCAGAATCTGGTGCATGTAGACTTAACCATTCACCAGAATAATGAACTGAGCAGATTGCATGGGGAGTGTTAAGAGTTCCAGACTCAGTCCAGGCTGATGCTATGTGCATTTCACTGAAAGTTATTTTATTTTTCAAACCAGAGAAACTCAAATATAACAAAACTTATACCTTTAACAGTGTTGTGACTGGCAATGGCTTCTAATATAGGCCATCTCCATGAAATGGTGTTAGTCCTGGCAAAAAAAAAGGAAAATCGTCATAGAAATCTTTAAACTTTCAAAAAACATTTTTAGATTTTTCCTTCAGTAGCATGCTGTATTTTTCAGTATAGGAAGACATAGGGTCTGCGTTTATTGCCTGACAACATGGAAATTTTTCTTTACACTTCAGCTATACTATTAAGGAAAAAAATAGGACTGAATTTGTAGGACCATGGCACAGCATCACTTTCCTTAGATGTGAACAACAGGAAATCGTGAGAGCTGAAGTGCACACCTCAACCCCTACACAGAAAACTGGATGAAAGGCAGATCTGTGTTAAAATATCTATAAATTTTCACTCATGAAATGAATAAGTTCTGAGGATCTAATATATAGACTGGTGACTATAATTAATAACACTATATTGTATACTTGAATTTTGCTCAGAGAATAGATCTTCAGTGGCTTACCAGAAAAAAAGAATAGATAACTATGTGAGTTGATGAAGTTAATTATATATTAATTAACTTATTGTGGGAATCATGTCATAAAGAATACATATATCAAATCATCACATTATACACTTTAAATATATTTAAATAAAATAAATTTTATTTCAATAAACCTGGAAGAAAAATAAAATCAGTCTCATCTTCAGATCCTCACTCCTCTATAGGGTTGCCAGATAAAAATAGAGGATGCCCAGCTAAATTTGAATTTCACATTAAACAGCAAAGAATTTTTAGTACAATATGCCATACTTATCCTAAAAAGTATTTGGTATTTATTTGAAAATCAAATTTAACTCAGAGTCTTGTAATTTTTTCCACTGTGCTAAATCTATCTCTCCCACACTATAACACACCTCTCCCAACTAGTCCCTTATCCTATTTTTGTCTTCTTTGTACTTATCATGCAGTCTGGTATTACATTGTTCATTCATTTTTTTACTGGGTCATTGTGTTCCAGCACTGAAATGTTAGCTCTGTGAAAGTGGAGGTGTTTCTATTTTATCTCTCACCAGAACTTGAGCCCCTAGAAAAATGCTCAGCATATAATAGTTGCTCAATAAATGTTGAATTAATTTATTGAATTAATGAATGAAACATTTATCTCAAAAACCTGCTGCTTGTCCATCAGATATACATATAATTTATATGGATAACTAAATCTATAATATTTGCTGTTTGTCATTACTTTTGATGGTTTTTTTCCTAGTTAGGTTGAAACCATTCAAAGATAATGGATGAGGCTAATATTTGTTGAATACTTACTAGGTGCCTGAACTTTATGTACGCTTAATGCTCACAAAAACTTTATAAAATTGGTACAATTTTTACTCTCAGTTTGTCAATAAGAAAGATGAGGCTTAGCAAATAATCATGTGTAAGTTCATATTATCCAGTTATCAAGCAAGATTTGGAGACTTCATTTAAAACTGTCCATGGATTAAAGCATTTTCTCACCACTTATTCTTTGTTGTTATTATCTTATAGTAGTGGAAACTTAAGAGATACATGAACAATATTCTTACATTTTTTTCTTTTTATGAAAATGTGTTTTTACAAATCCTTATCTAATATACTGACAAAAAGTAAGGAAGAGAAATTACTAGCAAATAACTA
This sequence comes from Delphinapterus leucas, assembly GCF_059928025.1. Classification (NCBI taxonomy): domain Eukaryota; kingdom Metazoa; phylum Chordata; class Mammalia; order Artiodactyla; family Monodontidae; genus Delphinapterus; species Delphinapterus leucas. Next base: position 17,779,169 of record NC_143133.1, read on the forward strand.
ACTTAAGTGAATCTTTGCTAACAAATTAAAATCAATTTAGTACTTCATTTCCCAGAGATGAAATTATATGGCTTTTTAATTAAATTTCTTCACAAATTACAAATAATTAAATATAGTATTAAACAATACAATTTCACAAGAGTTTTAATTTTTGGTTTTACTAATACAATTCTACATAAATTCAGAGAAACTGAGAAGAGAAGGCTGCAGTGTGTTTTCTTATGTTATTCAATATTCTACAGGCTTCCTTCCAAACCAAGCAACTGAAATGAAACACAGCTTCCCTTCCCAAGAGGGTTTCACTTGTTCCCTTCCTTGCCTCCATTCCCTCGACCCCCTCGCCTTTCTTCCTGTGTTTTTGACTTTCCTTCTCTTTCCTTCCACCCACAGCACTTTTGAAATGGCCTCAGATGGGAGGGTGAAATCAGAAAAACACCTATAGAACCCTCTACACGTGGATCTGGCAGGCATTCAACACAAATGCAATTAGAGGGCTTACCCTTGCGTGAAATATTTGCTTTCCTAATAGTCACCAACATTAAACTTTAGGAATGCTAGGGCATAGTGTTTCTGTGTCAGAACTAGGATCCTCAACTTCTCTTTCCTCAAAGTTATTGTTTTTAAACTTTGCGTGTAGTATCAAAAGGCCCACCAAGCAATAAATAGGAAAGCATGAATTTCATTAAAATGCACTTGGGACAACTGCATCTACCATTGGTATTCTTTGGCCAGGGTCTAAGAAGTTATAGCACACCCACACAGAGGTACTGAAGAGCATTGTTCGTACAATAAATATTAAATGCTAGGGTACACCATGCCCTGTGCTCAGACCAGCGTGAAGCCCTGCCCTGAAGATCACCTCCAATGGTGGACACAGGCCACTAAAGAGGAAATTGCAGCATAATTGATAAATTTGCCTGATCTTCCTTATACCTCTATACTGTAGAATTTCCACAAATAAAAGAAGACTAAATAAAATGTTTGTTTTCCTTTTGGCAAGAATGAAAATATTTCAAACGTACAAATTTGGTCAATTCATTGATATTTAGAGAAAAAAGAAAAAAATATATATGTATACACACATCCCATATGTTAGCTAAGTATTTAAGTTCTAATATCTGCAGAAAAAAAGTAGTAAAGTTTTTTTTCTTTCACCCTAAATCACTTAAAATGGTTGTGGTATTACAGTCATTGATTTCAGTCACCATATTTCACTCTACACTGTATCTTTGGAACCTAGTCTTAAAAATAAATGCTGTTCAATAAATATTTGTTAAATTAAAGTTTAATCATAATGTATAGAATACTAAGAAATGCTTTACAATGTTAAAATATATGTAGAAGTCTTTGATCTTCTTCAAAACAGAGAATAAAATGAATAGACAGACACTAAAAGTACTCTTAAAATGTAAGTAACAGGGCTTCCCTGGTGGTGCAGTGGTTGAGAGTCTGCCTGCCGATGCAGGAGACACGGATTCGTGCCCCAGTCCGGGAAGATCCCACATGCCGCGGAGCGGCTGGGCCCGTGAGCCATGGCCGTTGAGCCTGCGCGTCCGGAGCCTGTGCTCCGCAGCGGGAGAGGCCACAACAGTGAGAGGCCCACGTACCGCAAAAAAAAAAAAAAAAAATGTAAGTAACAGTTATTGGGTGTTCAGGATGGGCCAGTCACACTACTAAGGACTTTGAAAGCATTAAGTCATTCAGTCTTCAGATAATCTTGAGAGGTAACAAACCATTTTACAGATGAGAAAACTGAGACCTGGAGGGTTTAAAAAAGTTGCCCAAGATCACACCTCTTAAGGCAAGGGTCCCCAACCCCTGGGCTACGGACCGGTATCGGTCCATGGCCTATTGGGAATTGGGCCGCACAGCAGAAGGTGAGCAGCGGGCCAGCATGAAGCTTCATCTGTATTTACAGTTGCTCCGCATTTCTTACATTACCAACTGAGCTGCGCCTCCTGTCAGATCAGCGGAGGCATTAGATTCTCATAGGAGCGCGAACCCTACTGTGAACTGCGCATGCGAGGGACCTAGGTTGCGCGCTCCTTATGAGAATCTAATGCCAGATGACCTGAGGTGGAGCTGAGGTGATACTAGCGCTGGGGAGCGGCTGCAAATACAGATTATCATTAGCAGAGAGGTTTGACTGCACAGAGACCATAATAAATCAATTGCTTGCAGACTCATATCAAAACCCTATCAGTGAGTGGCAAGTGACAGTTAAGCTGCATCTTACGGAGTAGACTGGACATAAGCAACGCACTTCGGGTGTCACTGTCTCTCATCACCCGCAGATGGGACCATCTAGTTGCAGGAAAACAAGCTCAGGGCTCCCACTGATTCTGCATTATGGTGAGTTGCATAATGATTTCATTATATTTTACCATGTGATAATAATAGAAATAAAGTGCACAATAAATGTAATGTGCTTGAATCTCCCGAAACCATCCCCCGCCCTGCCGCCCCGGTTCATGGAAAAATTGTCTTCTACAAAACCGGTCCCTGGTGCTAAAATGGTTGGGGACTGCTGTCTTAAGGGATGTGTATTATCCTCATGTAGCTGATATAACAAATTTTCACAAATCTGGTGGCTTAAAACAACAAACATGTCTTCTCTCACAGTTCCAGAAATCTGAATTAAGCATCACTGGACTGAAATTGAGGTGTTCTCAGACCTGTGCTCCCTCCAGAGGTTCTTCAGGAGAATCCCTTCCTTGACTCAGTTTCTGATGGCTCTTAAAATTCCTTGGCTTAGGGACACTGCACTCCAATCTTCAAGGCCAGCATCTTCAAATATCTCATTGTTCCATCTTCACAATACTTTCCCCTCTCTATGTATCTAATCTTCTTCTGCATCTCTCTAAAAATGTTCACTTGTCATGGCATTTAGGACCCATCCAGATAATCCAGTATAATCTCTTTATCTCAAGATTTTTAATTTAATCACTTCTGCAAAAAGTCCATGATATTAGGTAATAATCACAGGTTCCTTTGATTAGGAACCAGTATCTTTTAGGGGCCATCATTCTCTCCAACACAGGATTGGATCTGGGATTTCAAATCTAGGATTTGAAGAGCCTGCCTCTAGAGCCTTTGCTCTTAACCACTGTGATGCTGCGTCTCCAGCATATAATGTTTATCTAAATAGAGAGAAAATACAATGAATGAGAACCTTAATAAAATGCTAGACTAACATAAAAGGCTGGTGGGAACTACTAGATGTTTTATGGAAAGGAGGGACAAAGTGAAACCGGCATTTTCAGAATGATTGTTATCCTGTGGTTTAGAGTGTGTTGTAAAATAAAGAGACCTGACATCTGAGTCTAGGAGATCAGGTAGGAAACAATTGTAATAGTCTATGCAAAAAATGATAAGAGCCTGAGCTGGGGTGATGGTGAAGGCATGGAAAGTTTGGGCAGGAGATATGGAAGCAGAAATGCCAAGACTCGTAACTAAGTAGATCAGAAACACAACAGAGTTGGAAAAACTTTGCACTCATTCAACAACATTTATAAGCACTATCTATACGCCAGCCATTGCTTGGATCCAAATATGGAGAGTTAAATTACAATTCTTAACTTCAAAAAGTGGGATAAAAAAACGAGAGCAAATCAACAAATGATTAAAACAGAGCGTGATGGGAATGATCTCACAGGGTATGTGGGAACACAGTGAAAAAGCATGGGTGAAAAAGCATGGGAGGGTGTGTATATCAGGGAAGATGTTTTATTTTGGATTCTTCCAGAATCAGGCCTAACACAAAGATTCCAGTCCAAGTAGGGTTTGAGGTCAGTAAATACAAGCAGGGGAATAGGGAATTGAGACAGGAAAGAGAGGGGGGCCAATAAAGTATTAATTTTCAAGCCAGTTATCAGTGTGGGTAACTGGAGCTGAATTCTGCTGGGGCTCTCTGTGAGCGAGCCAGTGTGGAAAGGATGCTTTAGTGTTATTCTACCCAGGGCTGGGGTTGCTGGGAGATTTATACACCAAATCCCAATGAAAAATTAGAAAATCAAGTTGTTGTAGTTGTCATAGAGATGCCATAGCATTTGCCTGAAAAATAAATACTTATTTTTCACATGTAAATCTTATTTTAAGTAGCCCTTACAATAAGATTTCAGTCATGGTTAAATGTTCTTATTTCATATCACTAGGGAAGAAAGAGATTTATTAATACTGAGAATGCATCAGGAACCTTCAATCCAATAATTGTATATTGATGTTAACAGTCTCTACTTCTCAGGATTGAGTGTATTTATTTATCTTTCTGTTTCTGAAGATGCCTTCTACCTGGGGCTACACTCGCCATCTTCTACACTTCAGCATTCTCATTCTTACATAGAAATTGACTGTGCAAATAATATCTGAGCTAACATTCATTTTTATTTTACCTCTTTTGTTCAGAGGTTCCACAGAAATCTTTTACTTCTTTTTCGGAAGGAGGACTCTTCCAGAATATGACAAATAAAAAAATTAACTGGATTTCTACAAATAGTCATAGGAATAAAAAGATCCCTTGGGCTTATAGAGATGGATCTTGTTTTCCACCTGAGTTGTGGGCTTGTTTTTCCTTGCAGCAGCATATAAATCCCTCAGAACTTCCCTGCCTGGGTGCCTCCTTTCACCTACGACTTCCTACTCCCTTACCTTGTGTGCATTTCAGTGACTTATCAAAGTATTAGAGGGTTAGTCCATCAGGCATCTTATCACCTGCAGTTTTTATGGACTGTTCAGTAATAAAAATAGAGAGGAGTTTGAATTCCCTGACATGGAAACCTTCAAGAAGCCATGGAATGTGGTCACTGGTATGTCTGGTATCTTTTAAATGTCAAGAGAGCAGAATTTCTCTTGTCAGTTGTCACAGTAAGGCTAACAATTAAAGCCATCTGCTCTTCATTTCACTCCCCAAGGGCATCTTTCATTTTTCACCAACTTCCTGTTGTTGACAGCACAGTTCCTCCCAATTTCTCTCTGAAACTGTGAGGTCACCACCAGGCTCAGGCCATTAAGTGAACTCCTGGTTTGCTCCAACCTCCACCATGTCCTTTGCCCCAGGAGCTGCAGCCTCCAGTAAGGGACCCTGTAGCAGATACAAATCATGAAGAACATCAGCTCCTCCCCAAGCAGTGCTGACGAGGGCAATGGACATGTTTGTGCCAGGACCACCAGGACAGCTGACACAGCTTTGGGCGCACTTTTTTATTTTAAAATAAAGAAGAAATAGAGGAAGAGAGGGGAGAAAAAGGAAAAGAGAGAGGAGGAAGAGATAAAGGAAAAAAAGGAAGGGAAGGAGGAAGGAAGATAGGAAAAAAAGAAAAGAAAAGGGAGAACACAGAAGAAAGCAAGGGAAGGGGAAAAAGAAAAGCTAGTCTATGTTCTTTTTGAATTCATGTTTGTTACTTAACTATGATGGTGTTAAAATACCATCATAAAATACATAAAATCTGTGTCAATCACAAATTCTATATGCTTATATTGTAGTGTTTATCTTAAAAGAAGGAAGGTGGCTAATGGAAAAGAGCAGAAATTATATGAAGCAAGTTGATAGATTCCATAGACTCTGTAAGAAACCATAAAGGTGAACTGACTGCGGTGATTCAAACCAATAATTTTGCTGAAGGGCTGTTCTTTTTTGTTGTTACTGTGAGAGTGCCATGAAACCATAAGAAAAGGAATCCCAATGCTGAGAAGAAAGTCACCTTATAGTTCTGGGGATAGATTTATTTTTCTGCCTGATATCCAAGGTCATCATATATTAAGTACTTATGAATACTGTGAATTCATATTGCAGTATTTGAATGGACTTATTGATCAGCCCAATCCAGACAAAAGCAAAGTTTCTAGAAAATCTGTCAGCCTGAAGATCACGTATAAGCTAGAGAAATACACAGTTGCTGTTATTTCAAGTAGAAATTTTAGAATACCTAATCAGAATTGTTAACAGGCTTTTCAGTTTTACATGTACTTTTCTAACTGAAGCTAATAAACAAATTCTATGAAATAATTCTCTTTGGCTCTATAGATAGCAGAATCAAACAAGTCACTTCAGGGCTCCAGACACATAGTATTTGCCTAGTGTAGATAGAGTTTGGTTTATTTGGATTAGCAAATTAGTCACTCGAGAGATACATTTATTTAGGTCCCTTAGGCACTATTTAGTAAATTGCTGCTGTAGCCTTTCATAATGTAATACCTCACGTGAAGGACCCTGTAGTTAGCCTGTTTGGCTCATCAAGAACAGAGTTAAACATCCTTCATGTAATTGTCTCTGAGCTCATAAAACACAAAATGCCAACACCAACCATGTGTGAGGTTTAAATTTGTGTCAAATAGTGTCTACACAGTTTTTGAAAATACAGAGCTAAAATTATGAAAGTCGATTAAGACTTCCAAACAGCTTTTGTTCTACATGCATCCAGAATGGTGACAGCCTCAGACAATGTGTTTCCCTAATAATCATCAAGTTGTCACTTCTTTGAATCTTTTCTTTCATAAGCTAGATCAAAGTTATTAAAATTTGTTTTCAAGATCCTTCTTCAGAACATATCAAGTAAATGACTATCAGTCTAATAAAGAAAAAATATATTTTTCTTAAACATGTCTGGAGACACACGTTTGAATAAGCTATATCTTTAGGGAAGCAACACTATAGCAAGCTCAGGGTCAAAATAATTAAGTTATATAGCTATTTATATTGATGTAAATATTTTTCTTATCTGCAGTTTCTTATAAAATAAAATACCATGGCCCTTTCCCTAAGACCCAGTTCTAGAAGAGTCAGAAATGCAAGAGAGAAGTTAATAAATCATGACAATAAAATCCCCTTCCCCCCCAAAAGAAAAAAAAGAAAGAAAAGAAAATTCTGGTGGGTACCAGCAATGAAGGAGGTATAAAATGGAAGTGGGCTTTCACATGAAGGGGAAAAATAACATACACATATAAATAACACACACACACACACACACAAATGAAAGGAACCTTGCACAGAAAATGATAAGTTGGCCTTGAATTGAGGTATGTGATTAACTTACCTCTCTGCACTTGATATCCAAAAAAAGTGAAAAATAATAAAGAGTCCAAGATGAAAGCCTGAACCCATATGTTTACTTAACTTCACTCTTAATATCAAATGGAAATCAAAAAATAAGAGTAAATTAATATTAGTGCTAGAAAATAAGAAGTGATCCATTAGTGGGGTTTCTGGAAGATATACAGCAGATGGGATCAAATTAACAACAAAACAAACAAAAAACAACTGGAATAATCTTGTGAGCAAAGGAACTTCAAAAGAGTAGACTATCATAAATTTTCTTTCTATTCAAGTCCTGTAAAAAAAAATTGGAATGCAAACATGCAGAGGCTGGAAATGCATGTAGGCCATGGGGCTGACAGTGCCCTAGTATAACAATTCCTCTACCAACCTCAGCGTATGTAAAGCATCCAGCCACAGCATCCGCTTCAATTAGAGGAAGAGCTCAAAGTAGAGTGGGAGAGCCACCGTGAAGATTCTTAGTGTGAGGCCAGAGAGGAGAGCCAAAATATTCTGCAGATAACTATAATGGATCCAATGACGAAGAAGAAAATAAAAATCAAAAATGAAAGAGACCCAGCAGAATAGTAAAATTCACTAAATCTCTTTATCTCCAGAACAAGTAGGGAAGGACTTGAAGGGGTCTCTGTATTGTCATCTTGTTTCCTGCTTGTGCAATCCAAAATCAGGTTCACCTGTCCATACATCCCTACCTCCTCTCTACAGCTGGGAGGAAGTCAATGCGTGGATTCATGTGTTCAGAACCAGAGACCTGCTAAGAACCTGCCATGGTCAAACTCAAGGGAAAAAAAAATAGGTAGATAGATATATAGAGAGATAAATAGATAGGTAGAGATAGGTAGATAAATCTGGGCCTTAATAAAATTACAAGACATAATATTACTTTTTCTAACTGGAAAGAGAACATTCATGAGTCTTTATGCACTAAGAAACAACTGATAATAATGTGTAAGGATAGCTGGATTCGTGGAGAAAAGCTTATCAGTGGATGCTGAAATGAGAGTTAGTAAAATGCAGTGTTTGTCCTGCATAACAGATCCTTAGCAAGTTAGGATTTAAAGACTCTTAGCAAGTCAGTGTTCTTAACTTGCAAATAAGTGTTTACCAAAACCCAGCAGAGAATGTGATATTTAAGGGTGAAACATTAGAGACATTTCTTAAACCATGTCGGTCTGGCTTTGCCGATTAAATGGCGGCACATATTATGTTCCTGTGTCAGAATACCTATGTCGTAAAGGTGCCATTTCTGCTCAAATTAGCCTGCAAATTAATATAATTCCAAAAAGTACCCCACTGTGATTTTGAGGGGATGCAGCCGACTGAGAGACATTATGTCAAGGGCATTTCTGATGGGGAGTCCTAAGTGATCTCTCTGAAACTTGCTGAGAAACGTTAAGCTTTGAGTTCTACTCTGTTTCAGATCACACTAGGGGCTTTAGGAAAGTGTTTTAAAGGAAGATCTACCAGCCTGGGAGAATGGATTTGCCTCCTAAATATGCCTGTCATTATATGTAAAAGAGATGCTCAGGAGAAGAGTCTGCTGTTTGAAAAATTCCTGTCTTTATCATTGCAATCATTGACATAATTAAGACAACAGTGAAACTACACTCATGAAAATTTTACTTTCTACAATTTAAGTTCTTTTTCTTCATTTAATTCATTTCCAAAGAAGAAATTTTGAATAATTTCGTGAAGGAGAGTTTACAGAGGATTCAGTTTCCTTCACACCTTTCATTGATTTATATGTCAAATATATCTTTACTTCAATATAAAATAATCAAAAATGTAATCATTTTATTGATGATTGCACTTTCAATTATTTTTAAAAATAATTTGAAGTGGCCACAAATGAATTTGGTTTTTCACTTCTGCCTTCAAATATGCTTTCCTGGATCGTCTAATAATACTCCTGGACACCATGTCAAGGAAAACCCACAGCTTATCCAGTCAGTTTCACATATTGGCAGAGACTCATTTTTGTATATGAAGTACTCCTGCCTGATATAAATCAAAACATCCATTATCTCCTCGTTCCCAGCTGCAGCCTGAGCAGTGATTCCACAAGACAGTTGTGGGCATGGGCAGAGCAGCACGTGTGCTATTCCCAGCCCCTGCTCCACCACCTCCAAGCTCACTGGGCCACTTTTGGACCTTCTGGAGGCCAGAGAGAGCAGAAGGAAGGGTGAGAGGTGAAGGGGACAATGGACCTTTACTTGGCCAACGGAGTCTATAGTGCCTCTGACTCGCCGAAGCCCTTTGCCATGCCAGGCTTCTAGCCATGGGTCTGCTCTCTCGCGCGCACGTGGGATGCTTTGGTTGAGTCTTCTTCATGTTCCCTTCTAAGCGGCCCTCAGTACTATGCCTTTCCCTGACTCCTTTGGCAACTGTCACTTTCTCAAAATGAGCCCTGTCTTCTAGCCTCCATGTGGTCCCAGGACAATTCATGCATCCTAAACTTGCCAGACTAGAAACCTGCAGGCTGATCCCACAGCTCCCCTCTCTCCTCACTCTGCCATTGTGAGCTGCAGCCATCCTGCCATCTGTGACATTTCCAGGCAGAGGTCAATATTTGCCTCTATATCCCACAAGAAGAAAGCCAACTACTGCACGGCCCTGCTCCACAGCAAGCCCACAAGCATTTGCAGTTCAGCAAGCAGGCAGTCAGCAAGTGAAATGCCAGTCTCCCCAGGTCTTTCCAAGGAATTCTCCTGTGATGATATTCCCTTGGCTTGAAGGATGGGATGAAAAGTGTGCCCACTCTGCTCCATCACAGTGCCCTCTTCCCACAAATCTCTTCGTATAATCTTGTCAAGGATCTCTAAATTTTTGTCATTCAGACTGACAGTGCATGATGGAGATGGATAGCCAAGCGACCAGATTACCCCATCATTGGTCTGGTGGGGATGTGTCCATCACTTTCTTTAAAATATTTGGGCACTTAGCACACACCTTCCATTTAAAACTTCAGAAGAGACTTAAAAATTAGAGAAAATTCTATTCTCTCTCCTGTCCCTATCTCTCTCTCTCTCTCTCTCTCTCCCTCTGTTGCACTCTGTCTTCCCACCCTGTGGCAACCTTGAAAGCTGTATGTTTAAGATGGCAACACTTCAAGATAGAGGAAGCCTGGAGTCACTGCTTAGAGGAGAGCTGCCAAAGAGAACTTCCTGAGCCACTTCAAACTGTGAAACGAGCAAGCAGTAAACCTTTATTGTATTAAGCTACCAAGATTGGGGGATTTGTTTGTTATTGCAGCTCGGCCTATTCTATCATGTCTATTCCAAAAATTGATACCTGAAGTAGAGTGCTGACATAACAAACCTAAAATACAGGGCATTGACTTAGCACACAGGTGAAAAGCAGAGGAGCTGATACAAGAGGCTTAACAGTTGACAATCTGTGCTGCACAGTGGCAAAATATTTGGATAAGCTGTCTCGTGCAATAACTTGAGAGGCAGACCATGTGCCTGCTGAGAGAAAAGCTCTGGGGGAAAGCCTGGAAAATACCATATTAGCGTGTTTTGACTATTATTGGCTGTGTTTAACAAGTTATTACAGGAAGAGGATGAGTTTAGAAAAGAATTGTCTAGTTTGCAAACGATTGTCTTAGGGAAAAGGGCTTGGGACACTGCACGTTTGGAAAATCTAGCTGCTTCTAAACTCAAAGGGATGGGAAGTGGATTTTACAGAGGCTATATGCAACAATGGTCCAGTAAAAAACTTCTCAAATGAATAAAGTGAACCAAGGAAAAGATGAGATTAAGGGTATGCTCTCCTCTAACTATTTTGTTTCTAGATAGGCTAAAGTAGCTGTCCTTAAGTTGAAAGGGAGACGCTTAGAGGCCATAAAAAGCAAAGAAATGAGCTTAATAGCTTGTCTTTTAATTTCTAGGTGACTGCATTGAAAGGCAGCATCTCTCAACCCAATAACAGAATAATTTACTGCTTGAAATGATACTTAATTTCATGTGTCAACTTGGCTAGGCAACAGTACCCAGGTATTTGATCAAAAATTTTTCTAAATGTTTCTGTGAAGGTGTTCTTTAAATGAGATTAACATTTAAATCTGTGGATTTGGGAGAAAACAGATTACCTTCATAATATGGATCAACCTCATCCAAGCAGTTGAAGGCCTTAATAGAACAAAAATTGACCTCCCCTAAGCAAGAAGGAATTTTGCCAGCAGACAGCTTTTGGACTCAGACTGAACTCTTCCTTGAGTCTCCAGCCTCCTGGACTTCCCCATCAGATTTTAGACTCACCAAACCTCCACAATCATGTGAGCCAATTCCTTAAAATAAATCTCTCTCTAGAAATATATGCACAACTCTGTTTCTCTGGAGAATCCTGACTAATACACCTGAAACTTTCTGTTGGATTTAGTAACTGGATAGTACTTTGAGTTGTCTCTCTTTACAAAAGGGTCAATATGCCTTCTAGGTATGGGAGGGAAAGTGAAATGGTTATTTGATGATATGCAGGGGGAACTGTAGTAGAAGCTGACTAAATACACACTGATTCCATTTCTCCTCCAGGGAACATGGGAAGGCTACATTTCTGAGCCTCCTTTCCAGGTTTATCAGGGCTGTATTACAGTTCTGGCCAATGGGACATGAACAGAAAAGAAGTACATCTCTTTCTGTCCTGGTCATAAAACTCCATTCATGTTCTTTCTTTTTTTCTTTTTTGGATTTTTGAATTTTATATTTTTATACAGCAGATTCTTATTAGTTATCTATTTTATACATATTAGTGTATATATGTCAATCCCAATCTCCCAGTTCATCCCACCACCAACCCCACCTGCCACTTTCCCCCCCCGGTGTCCATACGTTTGTTCTCTACATCTGTGTCTTTATTTCTACCCTGCAAACCAGTTCATCTGTACCATTTTTCTAGGTTCCACATATATGCGTTAATATATGATATTTGTTTTTCTCTTTCTGACTTACTTCACTCTGTATGACTGTCTCCAAGTCCATCCACGTCTCTACAAATGACCTAATTTCGTTCCTTTTTATGGCTGAGTAATATTTCATTGTATATATGTACCACATCTTCTTTATTCATTCGTCTGTCGATGGGTATTTAGGTTGCTTCCATGACCTGGCTATTGTAAATAGTGCTGCAGTGAACATTGGAGTGCATGTGTCTTTTTGCATGTTCTTTCTTATCCTTCTTTGGGAAACTTTGGGAACACATAATTAAACTAGTGACATTATCACAAGGAAGATGGATGCTAGAGTCACTACTTAAAGGGTGATGACCAACGGCTTGAATTGGAGGTGACTTAAGTGAGACATGAAACTTTGTTAAGTCTCTGAGGTTTGGGGGTTTGTTTTGTTATCGTAACAAATCCTGGCTTATTCTAATACAGTGCCCAAATATTGAAAACAGTCATTGAATTCTGCTACTGCTAATGGAAGACCCTAAAATATGAAAATGGCTGAGTTGATACGTGGTGGGACGAAGTGAGGATCTCAAACATGGAAGACAATGGCAACCTCAGATTATTTTGGTACCATGCTCTACATATCTAGTAAGAGTTTTACCAAACCCACCTTTTTCCAGATGAGCAAAATTTATCAGAGATCAAATGATCAAAATGCTTGATTTGCAAGGAAAATTTTTTCAGGTGTTATCTGAAAGAATGTGGTGGTGGAGTAGTTGTTTAAATGACTACTTATATTTAGTTGTGATTCATACAATGTGTCCACCAAGCCTGATGTCTAGACTTGCTAGAATGTTGAAGTATTTGGCTTTTCTAAGATGTTTTCTCAAAACTCTATCCTACCTAACTTGAGAAAACTCTTGGCATTATCTTCTATGTAATACCCCCTTTTCTTCTTTCTAATCTGTAATTATTTAGACTTGAACGTGTTTACTTTTCTCTTTCCTCTTTTCCCTACAAGAAAGGAAGCTGCATGATGGCAGAGCGTCTATCTTCTTGTTAATTAATCTCTGTATTCCCACTGTCCAGTACATGTCTAATACATAGTAGGTACAGTAGGTATGCAAAAATATATTTCTTAAATGAGCACATAAGTACAATAATCAGTGAACGAATGATTATGCTACTTATTGTGGCCTTTATAAGGGACTTGAAGCATCACATGAACTTTGGTCTAAGGTAGCCTAGCGAAAACCTGAGAGACAACTGCTAGATATATATGGCTTTGTTAAGATGCCTCCTTTCTGCCTATGGCCAGGGAGCCAAGTCCACCATATTGCTAAAACCATTTTTTCCACTATGCTCAAGTTAGTTTTCTGATTAATAATGGAAATACCCAAGTGGGGCTAGAAGAAGCTTAATCCTCTAAACACCCCCACTCCTCAACTAAGATAATAATTAACCCATTGTAAAGCTCCAGTGGCCACATATTCCTAAGAGTTTTGGGAGCTCCAAAGGCACTCAGAACAATTCTTCAAAGTCCAAGGGCTGGAGAATTCGATCATTATCATTTCCTTTTACATTGCCCACATTTGAATTATCTTAGTTCTTTTCTCCCTCATTACAAGCTTTTTTTATTCTCATGAAATATTTTTTATTCAGCAAAACTTCTTGCTAGTTTTGCTGTGGCAGAATTTCATCACCAAGACAGGGTTTTAGAAAGGTGAGGAACAGACTGGATGGGAGACAAAGAGTGAGAGAAAAAAAATAAGAAAAATAAAGTGTCTTTCCTCCAAGATTGACGTCTGATTCTCATTAGTACCATTTAAAAAAATTTTTTTTTGAGTCTCTGGAAACATAGACCAGCATTTATCTTAATGGATGATCTAATTCATGCCACTCTCTCCAAGAAGAAGAAAATCTAAACCATACAAGATAAATAATAGCCTAGCCTATTCTTAAAATTGTCCAAAGGAAGAGATTCCACATTTTTCTGTCTCCAAATTCATATAAAGAACTTATTTCTTGCTTCTAGCTTAAATTCTATTCTTCTTTCTCTTTCTCTCCTTTATTTCTTTCTTTTCCCCCCACCACCCACCTGCTTTCTCTCTCTCCACTTGTATTAACCTGCTCAGGCTGCCATAACAAAATACCACAGGCTGGTGGCTTAAACAGCAGAAATTTATTTTCTCAAAGCCCTGGAGGCTAGAAGTCCAAGATCAAGGTGCTGTCAGTGTTGGTTTCTGGTGAAACCTCTTTTCGTGGCTTGTAGATGACTAACTTCTTGCTGTGTCCTCACAAGGCCTCTCGTGTGTGTGTGTGTGTGTGTGTGTGTGTGTGTGTGTGTGAGAGAGAGAGAGAGAGAGAGAGAGAGAGAGAGAGAGAGAGAGAGAGGAGAGCAAGAACTCTGATGTCTCTTCCTCTTCTTTTAAGAACACCAGTCTTATCAGATCAGGGTCTCACCCCTGTGACCTTATTCAACTGAAATTACCTCCTAAAGGCTCTATCTCCAAATACAGTTTCATTGGGGATTAGGCTTCAACCTATGAATTTTAGGAGATGTAATGTAGTCCTTAACACTTCTGTAGTCAAACATTCGAATTCCTCCTGGCTCTGTGACTTCAGGCAAGCTGTCCAACTCCCTTAGCTTTAGTTCTTATTCTTTAAAGTGGAAACAGTAAAAGTGAACATTGAAAAGCCTTTGTGAGAATTAAATAAAACAAATTATAACACCCCCAAAGTTAGCCAACAATATATCAAGTATCTAATAACTTTTACTATTAATTTACTTTTAAATTAATACAATGACTTCTTTCAGTCTTTTCCAGTTGTTATAACCATACCTTTTCCCATTTCTTCAAAAAAGAATCTTGTCTAAATATTTTCATGTTTTCTTTCATTGGTTTAACAAATAGTATTTGATTTCCTCCTGTGTGACAACAATTGTCCTAGGTGCAGGCTATACACTGCTGCTGAAACAGTCTCTGCTGTCATGAATCTTATAGTCTAGATGGGGGAATTGACATTCAACTAGCGAAAAGACCCATAATATGCAATTACAAGCCAGTTGTTAGGAGCAACTTTAGAAAAGGTTAGTTTATTGTGGCTGGAAGGACATGATTATGGGGGCAGAGGGCAGGAAGGCATCACTTTTAATGGTCTTATTTTCTCTCCTAGACCTTCTCAAAGTGTTTACAATTCAATTAGTTTTTGGAAAGTAAAACCAATTCCTAAGGCTGAAATACTTCAGGTGAGTTTAAATAAATAAAATGAAAAGCCTCAGAATCTCTCTAACACATAAATCAGAACTAAAGCAGTAGAGCCTTTGTTGGCCAGTGAGTGATTCACTCAAGACAGACCAGATTTTAAAAGTGATTGTTATTCATTGGTTTAAAAAAAAAAAAAAAAAACTAAAAGAAAATAGGTACCTATTGAATCTTGTCATGTCAGAGAAAAGGCTGTGATAATATACCAGTACAATAGTACAATGAACAAGGGTACAGATATTCAAATCATACGTACATAATTTTAACTTGTAAAATTCTGTATTCATAGGAGAAGTGTCAGTCTGGAAATAAATATATGCAGCATATATTTTATTAAGAATATTTTCTAAAGTCTATAAAAATATTCTTTGTACCGAAAACTTAACATCTTATTATGTACTACCTAACTAATGGATTTAATGAATGACAACCAAAAGGTAATCCAAAATAAAGATGGTAGGATGGGAAGAACGAAAGGAAGGAAGGAAGGAAGGGAGGAAGGGAGGGATGGAGGGAGGCAGGAAGGAAAAGGAAAAGAGAAAAATCATATTAAAAATGTAATTGGATGGGGCTTCCCTGGTGGCACAGTGGTTAAGAACCCGCCTGCCAAGGCAGGAGACACGGGTTCGAGCCCTGGTCCGGGAAGATCCCACATGCCGCGGAGCAACTAAGCCTGTGTGCCACAACTACTGAGCCTGCGCTCTGGAGCCTGTGAGCCGCAACTACTGAGCCCACGTGCCACAACTACTGAAGCCCATGTGCCTAGAGCCTGTGCTCCCAACAAGAGAAGCCACCACAATGAGAAGCCTGCACACCACAATGAAGAGTAGCCCCTGCTCGCCACAACCAGAGAAAAGCGTGCATGCAGCAACGAAGACCCAACGCAGCCAAAAATAAAGTAAATAAAATAAAATAAATAAATTTATACGAGAAAAAATGTAAGAATGGCCTGTTCAATATGGTAAAGCTATTTTCAACTTCTTGGTCATATTTATACCTGCCTATTGATGAAGATAGAGCTAATAATAGAAATATATAATTATTGTACAAATGATGTTTTCCTATGTTTTTATCCATTTAGCTGTCAATCTATGTAGTAAAGTCTTGGAGAGTTTGAGGAGATAGAGATGTTATAGATTATTTGATATAGCCCCTCTCAATTTATAGTTCAGGATACTGAACCCTAGAGATGTAGGTGACCCACATGCCTTAGAGTTTAAACCTTCATACCCCAAAGTAAGTTTGTCCTTCCCTCAGTTCAAAAGTCCCCTAACTTCCTATCCAAGGATTAGGCATGTACCATGATAATCCTCAGTGAAATATTTATCATTTTGCCTAACAGACCTGACAATCAAATAATATATAATTGAGTATTAGTACATTTCCCAAGATCTAGGTGATTCTGTCTTATCTTTCTATTCAATGCATAGTGATATAAATGAACACTATGTTAATAGAATTGTACATATGTGAAAAGCCAAGTACATTTGGAACACCTGCTAGAGAATCTGAAGTAAGTAGGAAGCTGACTCTTTTTCAGAGAAAATAAGAAAAATACTTGAGGTTAATACAGTCATAATTCTAAAATAGATCTTCAAAACACTAAAAATCACTATAAGTATTATATTCATGCACATTCTGGATAATACACACAATTAAAGGTAATGAAAACATAATTTTTATAAAATTAAAATCATGAAATATTGATAATGGTGAATTCACCATTTTCACTTAAAAGTATATCATTAGCATTTTAATTATCATTTTAATAATAGCACAAAGTTTAACAAAGTTTTATCAAAATTTATTAAATCCTTTATTATTGGATTTTTAAGATTCTTTCCCAGTGTTTTGCTATACTTCAGTAGATTTCTATACCTAAATAAAGTTGCAAAAAAATCATAACATTTTTGCTTTAATTGATTTTAATAAACCATATTTTTCTTTTTAATTACAAAAGAAAAATTCACACTGAAGAAAAATTAAAAGGCATAAACAAAACTATTTCAATCATATTTATTCCCAAAATCCAAAATAATTTCCATTAATATTTTTCATATGATCTTTCATTATTTATGTGCTTGCATACTATGCATATGCACTATATGTATATACTGTATATAGTATATACTGCAGTATATATGTATAGTGTACATATATAGGTTTATGCACACATACATAACATATAATTATAAGAAATTTTACTTTGGGGGAGTTTATACCATAAACAAATATTTTCAAGTTAAAAAAATTTTTAATAAATGAATTTTGCACTTCTCAGTTATTTCCAGACTTCTGTCATGAATATAGGCTTTTTAAAATTACAAATAGAAAACTTCATGTTATTAGATCTTTATAGTCTATTCTCTGAGTTGACAGATTCTTACAAAGGATGCTGGTCTTTAAACTGAGAAATAAAAATGTGTTTGAACATCTGTATATAATAAAAATTTAAATATTATACACACTATTTTCTCCTCTTCTTTTCACACAGTTCTTTATGCTGAATATTTTGTATATCATTTCTATAAATTATTTTATTCATATCTAATGACCATGTGATAATCTGCTTAACCAGAGTCCTCAATTAGATCTTTAGATAATATTTTCTATTATGAATAATTCTGGATGGGCATCCTTGAATTTAAACATTTGTCCATATTCTCAATGGAATTGTCAGTGTCTGAATTTCTGTGCATCGATATGGTCATTTACCACCACTTTTCTTATTTAATGCATAATACATTTATTTTATTACTTAAACATTACATTTGTTTAACATTAAATGAGTAACATTCCTCTAAATAGCCATGGTATTTATGCAATTACAAATAAAAATTCATGGATTTAACAAATTAAATTTCCCCATTGTCTGCAAAACTACTTAGTAAACTCCTTCAAAACCTCCAATTAAAACTTTAAATCCAGCATATCCATTTTCTATTAAAATGCTTTAAACACTATAATTAGAAGAAAAAAAACAAAAGTATTATTACATAGAAATTACAAATTTATTAATGTTATGGATTTCATTTTCTTTTGCATCATTTTAATTTTTCCTGCTAACTTTTGCTTTTTACAATTTCCTGGAGTTACCTTCCTAATAATGCAGTAATTCTACCAGACTCAAAAGAAAAGTAATACCATCTCAGACTAGCTGATGTTACAGAATCTGAAATGCCACCCTGTTGCTACTTGGTTGGAGCAGAAAGTTGACTACACAGTCTGAGGTGATTCACATCTGAGGCTCTAGCTCTTAAGCAGCATCTTGTTTTATAAGGAAGTTTCTAGTGCTACCCCATAGGACCTCTAAGTCCATGCCTTTCACATAAATTTTAATTTTATGAGGCTTGAGGCTTCCTAAGTGTTGCTGTAACTTTAGATTTTTGTGTGACTGCCGTCAACTAACTCTTTGTTCTGCCCTTATGCCATATTGGCCCGGTCAGTTAGTATTATTGCAAACTTACCCATGTCTTATCCATATCTCATCACAATTTTCATCACTGACTATGATGTTATCATGTAGGGGTTTTATAGATACCTTTTATCAAATTGACGAAGGTACTTTCAAATATTGGATAGCTGAGAGGTTTTATTATCAATGAGTATTGAATTGTATCAAATGTTTTTACTAATTTATTGAAGACTATATAACTTTTCTTCTTTATTCTATTAATGCTGTGTATTACAGTCCTCAATTTTTAATGTTATATTAGTCTTGCATTCCTAGGATAAAACCAGTGTTGTGCTAGAGTCAGCATGTAAGGGCCAGTAAGGGCCCTTACAACCATTAAGGGCCGATTGTTCAATTTTCAGGAATTCTACTAGCCAGTTTTAAAACATAGACATTGTTAACTATTAAATTATATAAACTTATAAAGAGAATATATTAAAAGCATAGGAACTAAATACTCAAAGCTCATCACTTCCTAATTACTTTATTACATTTTACTATTACCTGTGCTCTTGAGGTTATTCATAATCGATTTTATCTGTGTGATGGAAATGCTATGTAATAGTCTGCTTTCCTGTTCTGGTTCCGTGATCTATCACAATGATAGCTTAAACTCTCATGCTGGGAGTATTTATACCATGAAAATTAGCAAATGCTACAAATCAAAGCTTGATTTATTGATCGCCTATACTTAACAAAAGTGAGGGAGAAAAAGCTAATAATGCTGATTTAACTTAAAAGTGTGTTTGTTTGTAGCCTATCTTTACTATATTGTGAATAAGACAAAACCTATTAAACTAACTTCCAGTATTTGAAAACCATTAACTGATTCAGCAAAGAAGTTGCTCATATTATTTATGAATGAGTGAAGTCCTACTACACCTCTTTGTTGTTTCACTTTTGTCTTACTCATTAACATAAACCAAAGTATTAACCAACACTGATATTGAAACTGCATTTACTCCTCAATTACGACCATAGGTTATGTACAAATGTAGTTCAGTAAAAGTCAATAAAGTCAATGAGACTAATTAGCTATATGGAATTTACAATAAAAAGTAATATATATTTTATTATTATTTGTAGATCATGTAGTAAATATCCTTTATATCAGTAAATTTATAATGAACTTGTGTGTGTGTGTGTATATATATATATATATATATATATATATTTATCTCCATATAACCATATATTCTGTTTTTGAATTTAGAAAGCTAGTCGTTAAGTATTTAGCATCATACCACTGGATAAAACTCACTTCATCACGATGTACTTCTGCTCTTTTAATATAATTGGACCTGATTTATTAATATCTTATTTAACGTTTTTCTATATGTGTCTATGATGGGTATTGGTATGCATTTTCCCCTTTTTGTAATATCCTTGCCTGATTTTGGTATTGGGTTTATACTGGCCTAATTAAATGAACTAGAAATATTCCCTCCCTTTTTTTCTTTCAACAAGTTTAAATGAGGTTATTATTTTTTCTGTAAATGTATATTAGAATTAACCTGTGAAGTCACTTGTGCCTAGAGGGTTTTATTGTAGGAAAGTTTTTAATTATGGATTTGATTTCTATAATACATATACATCTACTTAGATTTTATGTTTATTCTTGGGTCAGTTTTAATAAATATTTCTCAAAGAAATCTTCAAATGTTATGTCAGTTGCCGGGCAGTAACATAAAGTTGCTCATAATAGCCTCATATTACCTATGTCTGTAGGATTTGGAATAATGTCATTATCGCACTAATTTTTTTGGTAAATTCTGGAAGGTTTTTTCCTCTTATTTTCTTGGTCACCTTTGCTTTGGATTTATCAATTTTATAAATCTTTTCAAAAAACAAGCACTTGACTTTGTTGATTTTCTTATTGCATATCTGTATTCTACATCATTGGTTTCTGCCTTTACTCTTATTAATATCTTCTATGTATATCTAACTTCATCTATCTACATCTATCTTTGGTTTATTCTTCCTTTTCCAGCTTCTTGAAGTGAAGGCTTAACTAATTGTTTTAAACCTTGCTCTTTAGAAGAATCTAAAGCTTCACACTTCCCTCTAATTACTGCTTTAGCTATTCCCATAAATTTCAACATGTGGTATTTTCATGATCATTCAGTTCAAAGTTATTTTAAAATTTCGATTGTGTAATTATCTGTAACCTGTAAGTTAGTCATAACTAAGTTGTTTAATCCAAGTGTATTCTTAATATATTATTTCATTTCCCCCCAAAGATACTAGCCAATAGATTTATATCTTACTAGCAATAATATCTCAATACTAAAGTAATAAGATAGTTACAATCTTTTCCAATTTTCTTAAATATTATTCATTTCAAATTTTTAGAAACTCTGTGAAATTTTTAAATATTCATTTTCAAGGCCAGAGATTTCAAATAGCACTTTGAGAAATAAGGATTTGTTGGACAATAGTAGATATATCTAGGTATGTTATATGGTACCTTTCAATTTATCTTAAATATCTAAAATATCATATCTAAAAAACCCCACAAGATATGCCATCTTCAAAGTGGCATCTCATTTAATCCTCATATCAATCAATTTATTGTTTTCCTCCATTCGAGTTACCTTTATTATTTTCCTCCATTTTATCAACAACAAAAAATTAGGCTTAGAAAAGAAATTACTTCCCTAATTGATAGACAGTAAGTGGCAGAACCAGGACTTACACCTGAGTCTTTTGATTAGTAGCTCAGTGCCACATACCTTCTAACAAGTTGGGGTAAGGATTACTTGAGACAATGTGTGTAAAGCAGAGTACCCAACACAAAGTGTGCCCTAGAGCTATGTTGCTACTTTTGGTTTTACAGGGATTCTGCCTTTGTTTTTTCCAAAAGATTATCTTGTTCCAGATGCCCGTGGAGATAAATACCACAAGCATTTGGGCTGTCATTTTACTTAAGGCAGTTCAACTCTGTCAGGCCTAATATTCCCTTTTTATAACAAACACTTTATGATACCTTTTCTATCCTGAAGTGAACTTCCTAAATAATATAATCTTATAATCTCTCTTCATAAATATTTTCAATGCAACCTGTAATGTGAAGAATAGTCCCTATTACTGATGTCAATATGATTATGGCTACACTAGGAGACATGATGAAACAGTCAAATGCTTGTTTCTACGCTTAGAATAGTATGAATGTATCAGGTAGAAGTACCCACTGAAGCAGTGCTGGCAGCCTTAACGCAAAAGGGGCCCCAATGTCAGTGATGTGATTTTCTGAAATGATAATCTACTCTTGGTAAAGTTCTAAACACAACAAAATGCAGTCATTTCTCAGTTTACACAGTTGTTGCATTTCTGGATAACACATAGTATATCAAAGACATGGAAAAATATTCGAGGTTATTTTTAGCTAGGGCTAGATATTAGGTTTGGATAATTGTAAACAGGCTTTTCATATACACGAATGCAGGGGGAGACGTTTGAAAGTCATGAGTGTTATGGGACAACTTTTTGTTTTGCAGTACAGCCCTGTGTTTGCAGGATGTGTAGCAAACCCTGATAATATCCTGTATTGACTACTCATTGTCTTCATGACAAATTCTACGGGCCCAGCTAAAAACTTGAGAGGAAAGAGTGATGAGAATGGATCTGATGGCATAGAACTAATATCCTTTGACAAAACCTGCCTCTTTGGCTACCCAAACAGACTTTTATATTCTTCCCATCCATGGAACACACCCCTTCCATGCCCAAGAAACAACCCTGAAGTCTATCCAGTGACTGCATTCAGCTCCAATTCAGAGATCTCCAGTCCTAAAGTGCTTCTTGTGTTTTGATGATTTATAAACTAAAATGTAAGGTATCTGTATGCAATTATACCCACTACAAAACACTGGAGAAAGAACAAAATAATCTTAGTAAAGACACTGTCTAAATTCAATAAAGTAGTAGGTGCAACAGTTTCTGATCCATAACAATTATCAAATTTTGCTAGGTAGGAAAGCAAAGACTCCAACCACTAATGGTGGAGTAAACTCCTTATCCCATCTAGAAGCCCTGGTTACTTTCTCTGGAAAGTTTCTCTATGGCAAATAAGCTTCAAAGTGGCCCCCATGATCCCACATCTGGGTGGTAACACCCTTGTATAATCCTCATCCCTTGAGTGTGGGTAGGACCTGCAACTTGATTCGAACCAAAAGAATATGGCAAATGTGATGGGATGTCATTCCTGTAATTACATTACATTATATATGACTGCCTCTTGCTAGCAGACTGACTTGTTCTCTCTATTCTCTCTCTCTATACTGCTAGCTGTCATGAAATAAATGGCAACTTGGAGAAGCCCACATGTCAAGAAATCATGAGCAGCCTCTAGGAAGTGAGGACTGGCTTCAGCAATAAACTGAAACCATCAGTCTTGCAGCCACAGAGAAATGAATTCTGCCAACAATCTGAGGGAGCTCAGAAGCAGATTGTCCCCAAGTCAAGTCTCCAGATGACACAGTCCTGCCTACCCCTTTGGAGACTCAGAGCCATGGATCAGCTAAGTCACACCTGGTCCCCTGCTTCATAGAAACTGTGAGTAATACATGTATGTTGCTTTAAGTCACTACGTTTGCAACAATTTGTTATACACCAATGAAAACTAATACTATCTCCTTTATTAATTGTTCTTGAGACCAGTGGCTCTGCCCTAAGGAAGATTCTTGCTTGTCCACACTGAGGTGTGGATTGGGTGAAGCTGAGGGTCTGGAGGCTGTTCACCTCTTAAACCTCCTTGCTGCAGCTCTACGCTTGGAGTCCAGCTACTCTCAGCCAGGCTCCAGGCTTGTTTGTTGTTTTTGTTTGGTTGTTTTGTTTGGCACCGTAATTCTCTCTAAAGTTCAGTACACTTCTTTTAAATTGGCTTCGACTCAGTTCCATGTTTGAATAACCACAGCCAAGTGTCTTTCTGGAAGTGGAATTAACACACAAAGTCTCTTGTCTTTCACTTAATGGACTGTGTCCTCTCATTCTCCCAGCCGCTCCACATAACCACTACTGATTCGAGGCTTTCTGAAATAATGGTTTTGCCTGGAAAGGCAGTACAGTTAATTTCATCTCTGCCAGTAGATTGTTTACAGCTTACATTTATCTCCATAGTTTTACACTCGCTGCTTATAACTGCTTCAATTTTGGGTACAAAAACAGTTGAATTTTTTGACCCAACAAGATTTCACATTACAGGACACTTGGGCAATTTAGACATCAAGCAGAGGCAGATAATTGCCTCCTTCCTGCAAAATCACATGTCCTCTGTTTCTGCTTGTTGAGTGATTACTCTAACTTGAGTTCCTTTCTCTCCGTAGCACTTTGCTAAATGCTTCAAGGCAACCACCATGACATACTGAATCTTCCCTATTCTTTCCCCTAATGCTATGGCTTCTGGCAGTTTTTGCAGGACCTTCTATTCTAGATAGCAGTCAGTGCCCAGAAAAAAGTTGAAATTCTTTTACTCAGGAAGAACAAAGTATGGATGTTGGGATTGAATACCAGCAATGACTTGCATGAGTATTATTTTTCTATTACTGCAGAGCAAATCATCCCAAAACATGGTGAGTTTAAAATAATCCACAATTCTATTTGCTCGTAATTCAGTGAGCTCAACTGGAAGGTTATTTTTTAAGTCTTTTTTGGCTAATTAATGAGGTCACTCAAAGCTAGAGTCAGTTGTGGGTTGTCTGGGGCTGGTTGGTCTAGGGGTCTGAGCAGGGGTGACCCATCTCCCAACTTCATTCTCCAAAAGGCTAGCCTAGGCTTCCTCGCATGGTGACCTCAAAGCAGCAAGAGAGCAAAAATAGAAGCTACAAGGCCTCTCAAAAGCCTAGACTCAGAACTGGCATGTCATTTCCACAACATTCTATCTGTCAGTGCAAGACTTAAGGCCAGCCCAGATTTAAGGAGGTGGGGAAATAGACTCTACCTCTTGATGGGAGGAATTGCAGTAAATTTGTGCTCATTCTCAATCATCATAGATGTTAAATCAATATTTGTAGAACAAAGAAAAGAATTAGTAAAGGAAGGAAAGAGAACAAAGAAAAAGGAAGGAGAGAAAGTGACAAAGGGGAAAAGAAAGGGGAGAAAAGAATATTTTCAGATATACTGAGAATTAAAATGCAGGGGAAATACTCAGGGTATAATAAACTCAATGCCCTTAAAGCAGAGAAATAACATTTAATAAATTTTAAATTAATAAAGTAATGATCATAACTTTAAAAAATCATGAAGTTCAACTATATTTACAACATTCAACCTGTTTCAGTTATCTAATGTTATGCAGTTAATGGCAACAAGCAACCGTCTATTACGCTCACAGATTCTGTGGGTCAGGAATCTGTAAGAGCTTGGCTGAGGGGATTTGCTTGGAGGGCTATCAATTGCAGTCAGCTGGAACAGCAGTCGTCCCAAAACTTGTCTGGGGCCGGAAGCTCCATTTCCAAGCTGGCTGACTGTCATTGCTGGTAATTGGTACTGGTTGTTGGCTAGGGACCCCATTTCTCCACAAGAGCCTCTCCATTACTTGTCTGAATATGTCTGGCTGGTGACAGGGTGGCTGGCTTCCCCAAGAGCAAGCAATCCAAGAGGCCAGAGCAAAAGCTGCCGTGACTTTTATGATCAAATTTCAGAAGTCACACCATCACTTTCACTGCTTTTTACTGGTTACATAGGAACAAACCTGGTTTAATACGGAGGATTACACACAAGCATGGAACAAGGAGGCAGAAATCATTGGGAGCCATCTTAGAAACCAGGCACCACAACCAGAAAATATTTTTTTATGTACTGTATACAATTTAGCATTTAAACCAACAAAACCTACAAACAAAAATAAAGCTCCAAGATTCAAAATTATTATCTGTGAGGTAAGGCAATGACGAAAGGTTCTACAAATGGAAATTCCAAGTGTCAATGAATCTATTTTAGTGTTAATTACATGAAAGAGAATGATGGGAGGAAAAGCATACGTGCATCTCCCAGTCAGTAGGCTAGATCCTTTCATGTTTTCCTTGACAGAAAAACTCAGTAAAATATCTTCTAACAAAAATAACCTCTGAAGAAATTTTAGCACCACATGAGATTTATCTCTTCTGATAGGCCAGTGAGCAAAAATAGCCCACTCTTACAGATTGAATTATGTCCTCCCCAGATTAGTATATTGAAGACCTGAGCCCTAATGTGACTGTATTTGAAGATAAAGCCTTGAAGGAGGTAATTAGGGTTAGACGAGACCATGAGGGTGGGTCCCTAACCCAATATGACTGGTGTCCTTATAAGAAGAGAGGGAGTTACCAAGGATGTGCATGTACAGAGAAAAGACCATGCGAGGATGCGGTGAGATGGTAGCCATCTGCAAGCCAACAAGAGAGGCCTCAGGAGAAACCAAACCTGCTGACACCTAGATCTTGAACTTCCAGCCTCCAGAACTGAGAGAAGATAAAAATCTGTTGCTTAAACCGCCCACCTGGAATTTTGCTATAGCAGCACTAGAAAACTAATACTCCCACCAACATTTAAAATATATTTGAAATTAATAAGAGAAAATTGATTGGTAGCATAAACATTAAAATTGGGTTCCCTTTTGGGGGTTTAGATTCACCATCTGGTACTTAATCTTTACCTTGGATAAATCTTTTGACACTTCTCAGTATAGAGACATCTATGGCATAAAAATGTAGTAGTCAGGGATTTGTGTTAACTTTAACCAATATTGGCAAACCAGCATTTCTTCTAAATTTCTCATGTATCTCAAAGCCTTGGCTATCATTTTTCTTTGAAATCTTTAAGATATATTTTTTCAACATAGGTTCTTAGGTACAAAATTTCTGTTTTGAAGTATGGGTATGTTTTTCAAGCTATAGGCATTATTGAAACCATAGTTGCACTACCATTTAAAGAGCTGTAACAAAGGGAGTGCAGCTGGGTAGGAAATGCTTTTTTCTGGTAGCCATTGGAGACGGGAAACTGTCAGGCTGTTCCCTGTGTGTCCTACCCAGCAAGTGGCCTAGCCTAAAGCTTCTTGTCTTCCAGACACTCTTTTTCAAAGAGAGGCACCTTCCTTTGCAAAAGGCCCCAAACTAGCAGAATTAGGCCCCTTTGATATACCTATTTCCTCTCAGTTGTATTTACCTAAGAAATTTTATGCACAGAAAGGAAAGAATGGAAAGGGTATTCAGCTACAAGACAGGAATGAGATTTGTGTTGTCACTTCCTTTAAAGTATCTTAAAACACAGCTGAATGGAGAAGGATTATAGGGCAGTAAAATACTGTTTAAAATATTCAGTGAATGAACAGCATGAGACATTTATCATAAAAATAACACTGAGCTAAAGAACCAATTCCTTAACTGTATGCAACCACAACTAACCTTGGTATTGCTGTGAGCAATCTGCTAATAAATGGTGCTGTAGTGGTCATAAAACTTTTTACTTTTGCTGAGTTTTAAAAGACCTTCCCTTCCTAAGGGTAGTAGTCATTTGTCACTGGAGTTTGATTGTTAACACTTGTAGAATTTTTTTAGAAATAAGTCATTGTAGCTTATCATCTATATTGAATTTCTCCCATGGTTAATTTAGTTTTTAAAGTCTAAACCCTGAATGTGTTGATTTCAGTCATTAGGGCCAGAAAAGCCTATCATTTTTGTTATAATGTTCTAGTTTTTAGAGTCTTGTCTGGGTGAGGTATGGGTATTATTTAGATTAGTTGGACTATTAGCCAAGAGAAAAAAAAGTAAAGAAGCAGAATGGTTTTTATTTTTTTTGAAGTGAGATCTGGAGTGTAAAAAGTTGAATTCTGGTCCCAAATGAGTTACTACCAACTATATGACTTTAGAAAAGTGACTTCACACCTTTCGATGTTCTTCCTTGTCCAATATGTCATCTGCCCCCAGTAGAAAGGGCTGCCACATTTACCACCATTTGCAAGCTGGCTGCCACTTCTGGTTCCAGCATTATGCCTGGTGAACAGGCGAAGAACAATTGTGATGCACCTAAGGGGACGCAGTAGCCAGCTAGAGGAAGAACAGGCACAGGGTCCAGAATAAGAACATGCACCAGAATAGTGCTCATACCATTGGAAGAACTGCTGAACTGTTGGAGGAAAGAGAAAATAATTGGTCCATAAAATAATAACAAAAACACAAAACATATAAGAAAACTTAATGATAGCACGTGAACACACACACGCAAACAAACACTACAACCTTTCTGGGACTTAGGAAACAACAACATGTTTTTTTAATTTTAAAAAAATGGTGGTGAATTAAAGAGGGAACAATTACAGTAAAATTGAATGATCAAGTGGAGGAGAGATCTAATAATACAGAGGAAGAAATACAAATATATGGCAAAAATATGAAAAAATATACAAGAATTGGATGAGAGATTCAGCAGAACATGACTACTCTAGTGATAAATATCCACAAGTAGTATCATTGACCGAAAGATCAGGCACAGAGCCATAACTGCTTGGGTAAATCAAACAAGTTGTGCTTGTCTAAAGGATTCAGTAGAACATTAAAGGAGTCAGAGGACACAAAAGAGAGATCAAAATTCTCTGAGGAAGATTCAAATCTCCTTTCTTCCGAAGGTCTTAGTAAAGCCTACACAGTTGCAGTTAATAGCATCCAAGTCAATCAAGTTCACATCAGACTGTCTGAGAGCATACCTATCCTCTTCTAAGGCTGGCCTGATACACATAAGCCTAGAGTGCTCCAGGGTGGGGCCTTGCCTGGAAACCTGCTGGAGACCTCCCCACCTGGGTCAAGTGCACCTCATTAATCTTGAGGTACACAATGCATGATATGATTGCTACAGGTCCATACTCAATACTCTGGCTTGAAACAGCTTCTCAGGCATGTTCACAACCTGCACAACCTAACACAGCTTGATATAATTACCTTCTCAAATGCTGTGCAGTTTCCTAGGGGTTTATAGGAAGCTCTAGCTATAGGACCCATCATCCTGCAAGGAAACCAAAAACATGAAAATAGGAGTTCCAGAAAAGAGGAAAAGCAACAAATGCCAGAAAGGAAATCATTAAGCCACTAACATTTAAAAATTTCTCTCAATAGAGAAAAGACTTGAATTTTCAGACTAGAAGGGCTCAGTGAGTTCCAGGAAGGGCTTATCAGAAAAGACACATGTTAACACTACTTCTATCCTGATAAAATTGCTGAGTTCCAAGGATACATCTTAATAAGCTTCCAAATAGAAGAAGTGGTTATTTGCAAGGAAAAAAAAAGACATTTAGCATTGAACTTCTTATGTGCTACACAGGAGTTAAGAAGAGAATTGATCATTTACCAGTGTCAAAAAAAAAAAAAAAAAGATATGTGTGGATATGCAAGGATTCAAAAAATATAAAAGGGGTGTGCTCCATTGGAGGCAATTACTAGACGAAGAATTCTAACCAAACAAAAAATTAACCAGAATAGAAACTTTAAGAAAGGAGAACAGAAGATGAGAGAAGTACTGAGAACATGAATTTTAAAATTGAGTGGCCATGTTTGACTAATTTCAGGCCATTGGGATTTCAAGCAAATGAGATGTGCTCAACTTCTGTGTTCTCTCTTTTTGTAGAAAGGTACCTGTCCTGGGCCTCATCTTTTTCTCTGCTTGATGGCTAGGATATGGGGAAAATTAGAGCAAACTTGAAAGACATGTTGAAAATGAGAAAGTCACCCCAACAATCACAGGCTGATCACATCTGGACTTACTTGTGAGAAAATTAAATGATAGTGTTTCATCCCCTGTATTTAAGGTCCCTTTGAAACAATGGCTTACTCAACTAATATATTAGGCTGAACCATCTGAAATTGTTGATGTTCATTCAATAGTTGTTGACCTCGGAAAAAATGGCAATTTTATATGGTTCAATCTAATAGTTCCTATTTCACAAATCAGTTGAATTCCTGTATTATAAATTCAAAAGTCTCCCAATATCTCTTCTTGTCCCACTAGTTTTCTCAAGGAGAAAATAACGAGGCCCTTAGTCAGTCTTCTTCTTTCAGGACTGGAGGATCTTTGTAAACCAAGAAACAAGTAAACAAAGTGACGGAAAGGAGTAATACTATATATTACAGAATATAATATTATATTCTGCCAGAGAGTATAAGAAGAGTAAGACTCAGAACACTCTTTTTTTCCTCATATTTGCTTCAAAAATAAGAGTGGTTTTTTGGTGGGTATCTTTGTGTTGTCTGTTCTTTCCGTTTGTTCTGCTCATGTGAATTTTTTTCCACATATGCTTATTTTTGATTATGGAACATGCTTTTTTTTTTTTGAAAACTTATGACAATTTTTAAAGCCTAAGACAAAGGTAGATTCCTCCAGTAAGTATTCACTATAGTTCCTGCCAGGTACTGGGGAATACTACCAATCACTTTAATGCTTAAAGAATCATTTAAAATTAAATTCACAATTTAAGATGTGTATGATAATACAGGTAGTATTAACTAATGCTACAGATTCATGAGAGAGTTGACATTTGGTTACAACTTCTCAGGAAGTTGTTTTTCCTTCTAGCTTGGCTCCGGGTTGAGGCACATTTCTTTGCATTCTTCTGGGGGTAAAGAGGAAAGGGATTGGCCTAATTCCCCTTCACTCTTATCCTGAGGATACAGCTTTCGGCTGCTGCCACTTCCAGAACTGGCTGCTCCTGACTTCTCACTCTAGGCAGACCCTGAGCCTTGAATTCAGCCTTTTATATCTCAGTGCAGACCTCAAAACTGAAGGTCAAGTTCACCTCATTCAGCAAAGGTCTTCAGGATAAAGGTAGCTTCAGTCACGGCCTTACTGCTCCAGGTTCCTGCTTTTGGTTGGAAGTTGTCCTGAGAAGTCTTCTTATGTTTTTGGTTATTTGATTCTTTTAAGGATTTTTAAAAATATATTTTACCCAACATTTAACTTGTTTACAGTTGGAGTATTTGCTCAAATGACTATAAGTCATATTACCAAAAATTAAGGTCACCAATATATGTAAAAGAAAATATTTTCAATATTAAATTTGCAAAAGTATTGAGGGGGTTAGAGATGGATGTACCTGGCATATCAATACTTACCCACTTCACCTGCCTTCACCCCTCTCCACATTATTTTATTTGTATCCTCTGATTTACATGGGGACTGATGAGCCAAATTGAACAATGTACACAACGTTCAAGTGGTGTTTTGGGAATTAAAATTCCTGTGTGGAATGCTAAAAACTCAATAGCTCTTGATTTCCAGACATTTTATTTGATACTTGAATATCTCTGCTCTATAGCAAGACATTCCTTAATGTGATATCAAAATAAATCTCTAAAAATGCGTCCCAAATACATTTTGCTTGATGATTAAAATCTTTCAAAGACAGGAACTTGACAAAATGTCTGAGGTAATTATAAGAGGCAGAATAATAAAATGAGTAGCTATCTCAAGCCATAAGTATGAAAGCAAATGAGGATCCTCTTCTCAAAAGTATGTAGTACAAAGTTAAAATATTAGTCAATGATCAGGAATGCAAAACAATCCCAGTCTTTCTATGAGTACAATGTGAAGTTGTATTAATTGCAAGCCCTGTTTCTATTCTTTCTCATTAGTTCTTCCTTTGAGAGAATTTACAAAACAAATTCTTCATACATGGCATCCCCTTCAGGAACCCTTAAAAGTATTGGCACCATGGACATAGAATGTACCATAAAACATTCCTTTGTATGTTACATAGTTCCATGGGAAGGAATTTATGCAAATTATAGTCACAGACAAAACATATCCCGGTGACATCATGATTTCACTGAAAACTTTCCAACACTAAAAAAAAAAGTGTTTCTTCCATCCTTACCCTCCCCCCACCAGTGGCAACAGGCACATCCAGCTGTTGTTTTTAGAGAAGGGAGTCTGTGGAAGCACCACCCTATTTTCGCTGGTCTCATCCTTGAGCATATTTTCAGAGTGCTAAAATCAGTCCCTCACATTATGGTCAAGGCTGGAGTTCTTTGTTCTATAACTCCTTTCTGATTAAGATTTTCAAGAAGTTATTAAAAATAATAAACAAAGAATTCAGAGCAAATGTTATTAAGGGATACACATATTCTTGCTTTCCATCCTGACAAAATTCTAAACAGTTACAAGCTGTTATAAAAATGAATATATAATTAAAATCATAAGCCAAATAAATTAAAACCATCAAGAATTTCATCCTAATAAGACATATCAAATTCAAAACAAGATTATAAACTGATTTTGGTAGAGATATTGAAAATGTCATACTACCTAACTTCATCATTGTGGTTTTAAGCAGAAATTGTTTTGGCCAGTGCAGATTTAAAAATAGTGAATGCAATTATTTTCTTCTTAGAGGAAAATATCCCTACCAGTGCCATCATTATTATAGTGCCTCATAACAAAATCTTCAGTACTTCAGCCCAAAATCCTGAAGAGAATTAGTGAAAACGCAGAAAAATGTTTTCTGATTAGATGACCAGGTATTTGATACTGTACCCTCTTAGGCACAAAAGAAGTTTGTGAGCTCACCGAGCAGAGGCCACAAATACCTAACAGTGTCTACTCATATAGTATTGCAATACGTATTGTTACATACATAAATCACACACCCTAATTTGAATGTGCAGGGATTCTTGGAGAAATGGGTCAAATGTAGGCACGTATTATTTCTTTTTGCATAAGCAAAACCACAATCTGAAATAATGAGTCTGTTGTGAGAATTTTTTTTTACTAAATATTAATTATATGGCAAATAATTGGACAAAAATTCAGGGGGTGAATTTCTATTCCCAGCCCCTTAAAAGGCCCGTCTCTTTAAATAAAAATCACGATGATAACTTTTTAACAACCTGCTAAAGATGAGTTAGAAGATGACTGGTGGAAATATTAAGAAAAATAAATAAAAGCAAGGCTTCACCTCTGATGTTCCTTTGGGCCTTTGGTCAATTTTCTTAACTTTTGCTTGGTTTCTTTTTCTGTACAATTAGAGAGTTAGACTTCAATTGGTGGTTTTTCAATTATTTTATCCATACAACAATTGTTCAAAGTACCCTGAATGAAATGCACACATAGCAGAGCTGCTGTGATTGAAGCAGAGTCACTCTCAGAGCCCTAGCTGTGGGTCCAGCTTCCCTGTGGCAAGCGCTGAGGATGCCTCAAACACAGTTTGACAAACAATGCACTAGACAATAAAAAGAGACTGTAAACATTTATAATTTTAGAAGGAAAGATGGAAGGGATGAGAAAAAAAAGTGCCTAATTAGTGCCTAGCTCCAAGTTTAAAATTCTTCCTTTAGTTTACTCTTTTACAATATTTCAAAACAATGGTTGCAGTTTTTTATTGCCACTTTTTACTTCTTAATTTTTAATGAAATAGATATGGAGGATTTTTACCATCTCAGAGTTGTAGCAGTTTCTTTATTTCAGGGAGGTAGCTTTGATAATACTACTTGGTGCCAACCAACATCTATTTCTCCCTCTTCCTTTCTAATAAAACCTCGATATTTGTCAGCGTGGCAATGTGCCCACTTAAAACTAATCACTTCCCTAGATTCTCTAGCATGTCGATATGGCCCAGGTGCAAAATTATGGCCAATGAGATGAAAGTAGAATACTAGGTGGGGGTTTCAGGAAAGCTATTGTTTTCTTGATTAAAAAAAAAAGACTAATTTATCATTAATTGCTGAGTGAATTGGTGGCATACATCTTTTACCCTCCATCTTTCCTTACTGAACCAAACTTAGGTCCACTCGCCCACACTTGCGCAGTAAAGCCAATCTACCATCAAATTCTTGCCGTACTACATACCACCCTCTGCCCCTGCTCCCCACACACACTTACCTCTCATCAGCCCACATCTATGTTCTCACAGAAAATGCCCTAGGACAAGTTGACTGAGAAGGGAAAAATACAAGCCCGATTTCCAGATGGTTCTTACCAGCAACAAGTGAACTGTTAATGGTGTTACGGCCCACTCAGGGTGGCCCTAAAGGACGGTGGTGGGGAGAAATCTTCCCCCGCAGGTGGAAACATAAAACACCACATCTCATTGTCCTTTTTTCGTGGAAAAGGAGAAATGGCATAAGGTGCAGTTCCATACTGTGTCATAAGCAATTGGCTAACAGTTTGGCAAACGACTAGGAAATTGGAAAGAGGGATACTGGACAATTGGTGACAGGAATAATTGAGAATGGGCCTAATATATTGATGTTTGTTTTCCATAGACATGCTCCTCAAAATGTCATCACTGCACTAGAGGCTGTTAGTCATCAGAACTGGACAGCGTGCCCTATGGTCAGTCTGCATCCTGTCCACTCTCATTGCTTGCTCAATGGGATACTGATTTTGAAGGTAGTGAAACTATTCTGTAGGACCTGATAATGGTAGTTACATGTCCTTATATGTTTGTCAAAACCCATAGAATGTACCACACTAAGAGTGAACCCTAGTGTGACTAAAGACTGGGTGACAACGATGTGTCAATTTAGGTTCATCACTTGTAACACATGAACCACTGAGGTGAGGGATGTTAATAGGGGCAGAGGCTTGTGTATGTGGGGACAGGGGATATATTGGGGCCTCTCTGCACGTTCTGCTCAGTTTTGCTGTGAACCTAAAACTGTCCTAAATAATGAAGTCCATCTTTTAAACGTCTGATCTACTTAACACTTCCCTTCATAGAGATTGACCCACCTCTCATTTGGAACCAAAACCCAGTGAAAACAACACCCACTGTGTAACAGGTAAACCTTTTCTATCAAATAGTGGTAAGCAATTTGTCCTACTGAGCAATAGATACATTCATAATTGACATAGCTTCCGCTCACCACTATTCTTTTCGTATAAACCCTCATGATAATTCATACCACATTGCTTTGGACAAAAAACCACTCATTTTTGCTCATTTACATGGCAGCCCAAAATGAAATGTGAAATTTAGCTCTAGCAACTTAGAAAAACTGAGTAAGAAGGTGGATGGATTAGAGAAAGAGACAGGGTGTTCTCACCCCCTTCACCCGGAATTGATTTCTTTGGAAAGAAAATAAAGAGATGGAAAGCTAGTAACTGATTCTGAAGAGAAGGAATTGGATTTGTGGGCAGTGCTTTAAGAAACTAGAGCAATGCCTTCCTAGCAGGGAATAAAGACCATCCGACAAGACCTATGAAGATCATGTTTGGCTGACGCCTCTCCAGCTGACCTGAACTCAAAGCTTTAAAATTAAATTTAAAGAGAAGGGAGAAAATTACAGATAGGAAACGAAGTGAAGAGAAAGAGCTGTTTTCAGTTTTTATCTATTATAAATTATGCTACTCTGAACACTTTTCTATAAAGTGATAACTCTATTTTTTATACGATTAAGATTTTTATATTAGCTGCCCATATGCAAAAAGGATAAAAACAGAATAATACAATTCCAAGAATAGTAATGATGTATCTGTATAGGTTTTATCGTTTCAAAGCTTTTTGCTTGCTTGTTTTTTAGTTTGTTTAAATTTTTTATTAAGGTATAGTTGATGTACAGTATCATATAAGTTTCAGGTGTTCATGATAGTGATTCACAATTTTTAAAGGTTATACTCCATTCATAGTTATTATAAAATATTGACTATATTCCCTGTGCTATACAATATATCCTTGCACCTTATTTATTTTGTACATAGTAGTTTGTACCTCTTAATGCCCTGCCCCTATCTTGCCCCTCCCCCTTTCCCTTTCCCCACTGGTAACCACTAGCTTGTTCTCTATATCTGGGAGTCTGTTTCTTTTTTGTTATATTCACTAGTCTGTTTCATTTTTTTAGATTCCACATGTAAGTGATATCATACAGTATTTGTCTTTCTCTGTCTGACTTATTTCACTAAGCATAATACCCTCCAAGTCCATCCACGTTGTTGCAAATGACAAAATTTCATTCATTTTTATGGCTGAATAGTATTCCATTGTATACATATACCACATCTTCTTTATCCATTCATCTTTTGATGGACACTTAGGTTGCTTCCATATCTTGGCTATTGTAAATAATGCTGCTATGAACATTAGGGTGATTGTAAATAAAGCTGCTATGAACATTGGGGTGAATGTATATTTTCCAATTAGTGTTTTGGGGCTTTGGGGGATATATACTCAGGCATAGAATTGCTGGGTCATATGGTAGTTCTATTATTAATTTTTTGAGAAATCTTCATACTCTTCTCCACTGTGACTGCACCAGTTTACATTCCCAGCAACAGTGCACAAGTGTTTCCTCTTCTCCACATCCTCACCAACATCTGTTACTTGTGTTCCTTTTGATGATAGCCATTCTGACAGGTGTGAGGTGATATAATTCCTCCTTATTTTGGATGGTTACCTTTGGATATATTACCCACGATAAACCTACTCATTTAAAGCACATGACATCATTAGTACTCTTTTTATTCATTCTAAAATGATTATTTGAATTTACGATGCCAAGGACAACAAACAGGAATGCCATTTTCGATATATCCTTAAGAGCACTGGGTCATATTGCCTCTCTCTATATTTCTTTATATCTATCTTTACATTATATACCTATAATTTGATAGGCAAAATTTTGTCTCACTGTTGTTCTACTCATTTGTTAATTTAATCAATATTTATTGACTACTATGTTTCAAAAATTGTTCTTGGTATTAGTTAAGTTGCATTTCTTTGAGTTATAAGATTATAAATGGTTCATATTTATTTTTATTAACTATATTTTCTCCTTGAATCTGACAATCATGTTTTTCCTTTTGTTTTTTCTTCTGTTGTTGACAATCATGTTACTCTGAATCTGGATTTGTTCTGGTTGTTTCAATAAAGTAATAGTCATCCAGAGGGGAAATTCATATGATTTTAGAATCAATAAACAAGAAAGGGAATGATGATTCAATTGGAGAATTGGTTTTAGAAACATAAATTCAAAGGTTTAGATAAAATACAGCATGATTCCACGGCATCTTACAGATGTTTACTTTCACAGAGACTAGTGCAGTTCTGAATACACAATAGGTCCTTGGCAAATATGTCATTTGCCTTCTTTGTAACCCTCTGTGAGCTTCCTTTACCCTGTTCTGAACCTCACTTTCTTCCGCCATATAGTGTGGATGAAAATAATGCCTGCCTCAAGAGGAAGCTTCAAGGAGAAAAATGGGTTGTTTTATCATCGAAACAGCATTTTAGGAATGTGAGGGATGAATAGTAGGAAGTTATGTTCATGTTTTTATTCTCAAATAAAATTCTGAAATACATTATGATGCTTGAAAGCCTTGCCAGTTTTCTCACTGGAATTTTTCTATTGAATAAAGTAGACAGTCTACATGGTGGAAGAAGACATTTTCCTGGAGTGAAAAATGTTTTAAAAGGTTTATTCATTTTGAATAGAAAAAAAAATAAAGCTAGTAAACATTTTTATTTTCCCTGAGTTTGACTTTATACAAAAAACAGATGTTCCACCATGGAACAAAAAGGGATTAAAAGAGCAGAGAATAACACTACGAATTACTGGCAATGACAAAGTTGCATGAGGTACCTAACCAGGCACCAGGAAATTTGAAATAGTAAAAGACTAAGCAATAATTTAAGCTGAGTCCATGAAGTAAGTAACATAGTCTAGATAATTAATACCTGGCTGGTCATTATGTATTATGTTTTTATTGTGGAATTTGGTGTGCAAATATTTTCTTAAGGATTTTTATGAAAGATATTGGTTCATGATTTTCTTTTCTTGCAGTGTCTTTGTCAGACATCACAGTTGTGGTGCCCTCATAAAACCAGTAAGGAAGTGTGCTTCATCTATTTTTTGGAAAAAAAAAATTGTGTATGATTGATATTATGTCTTCCTTAAATTTGAGAGAATTCACCATTAAAACCATCTAGGAGGGCTTCCCTGGTGGCGCAGTGGTTGGGAGTCTGCCTGCCGATGTAGGGGACACGGGTTCGTGCCCCGGTCCAGGAGGATCCCGCGTGCCGCGGAGCGGCTGGGCCCGTGAGCCATGGCCGGTAAGCTTGTGTGTCCAGAGCCTGTGCTCCACAGCAGGAGGGGCCACCACAGTGAGAGGCCCGCAAAAAAAAAAAAAAAAAAAAAAAAAAGCTAGGCAGAGTATTTTCTTTATGTGGAAGTTTCTGATATATGATTCAGTTCTTCTGATGAATATAAGGCATTTATATTTTCTATTTCATCTGGTATCATATTTGGTAAGTTGTGTGTTTTTAAGGAATTTGTCACTTTTATCCACCAAGTCAGATTCATTCATATAAAGTTGTTCATAGCATCTAAAATCCTTTTAATTTCTGTAGGATCTGGAGTAATATCCTATTTTTCAATCCTAATATTAGAATTTTGTGATTTTTCTCTTTTTATGTTCATTACTCTTGCTAGAGTTTATAAATTCTGTTAACCTTTTAAAAAAATGAACTCCTGGTTTTGCAAAATTTTTCAGTTGTGTCTCTTTTCTATTTCTTTGATTTCTGCTCTTATTTCTTCCATCTATGAAATTTAATTTTTATCTTTTTCGAGGTTCTTAAAATAATCTTATGATAACCTTAAGGTAATCACAATGGCTCCTTAAGGTAGAAATTTAGATTATTAATGGTAAGCCTTTCTCTCTTTCTAATATGAGCATTTAATGGTACAAATTTCCTTCTGTGTACTATATTAGCTGCATGCCACCAATTTTGATATGTTGTATATTCATCAGCATTTGGTTCAAAATATTTTCTAATTAATGATTTACTCCTTGATCCATGTGTTATACAGAATTTAGAAGCTTTCTAGATATCTTAGTGATTTACAACTTAATTTCATATAGTCAGAGAATATAATTACTAATACTGTCTAGTCCTTTGAACTTCATTGACACTTATTTTATAGCTCACTATGATTTATCCTGGATAATAGTTCATGTACACTTTTAAAGAATGTGCATTCTGAACTTGTGTTAAATGTTCTGTGAATGTCTGTGAGGTAGAGATGGTTGATGGTTAATTTTATGGGTCAACTTGATTGGTAAAACATTGTTTTTGAGCACATCTGTGAAGGTGTCTTAGGAAGAGATTAGCCCTGAATCAGTAAACTGAGTAAAGAAGATCATCCTCACCAATGCAGGTGGGCATCAATCAATCCTTTGGGAACTTGAATAGAACAAAAAGGTGGAGGAAAGCTTGATTTGCTGTCTCTGCTTGAGCTCAGACACCCATCTTCTCCTGCCCTGAAACATCTGGGCTCTTGGTTCTCAGGCTTTGGGCCTCAGACAGGAACTTACACCATCAGCCACAATCACCCCCAACTCCCCTCCCACCCATTCTCAGGCCTTTGTACTTGCACTGAATTACAACACCAGCTTTACAAGTTCTCTGGCTTATGATAACAGACTGTAGGACTTCTTGGTCTCCATTATCATGTGAACCAATTCCTATAATAAATCTCCTCCTATATATATACACACACACACATATGTGTATTCTATTGGTTCTGTTTCTCTGGAGAACCCTATTAATAAAATAGTATTAGTTATAATTTTTCATTTCTTACTGTGATTATTTTTGTTTACTTATTATAACTACTGGGACAGATGTGTTAAAATATGATTGTGATTTTGTTTTTGCCTATATCTCTCTTTTTATGTATCAGTTGTTGCTTCATTCTTGTGAAAACTCAGTTTTTAAGCACATACACATTGAAATTAATTCTGCCTGATGTATTCACCCTTGTTAGATAGCAATTCAGCTCTATTATGAATAGTATTTGTATGATATGTAATTTTTCATCCTTTATACTTGCAAGCTCTTTGTGCCTTTTTAGTTAAAATGCATCTTTTAGGGACAGCATATAGTTGGATCTTGCTGCTTTATAAAGATCAACACTGTTTGCTTTTTAATTGGAAAATATAGTCCATTTACATTTAATGTAACTATTGATACAGCTAGATCTAGGTGTGCCATTTTGTGCCCTGTTATTCCCCCCTCATATAATTTTGTTGTTGTTGTTGTTTTTCCTTATCCTTATCCTTTCCTTTCTTCTTCCCTGCCTTCTTTTGAGTTAATCCATTTTTAGTATTCCATTTTGATTTCTCTACTGGCTTTTCAACATACCTCCTTGCAATTTTTTTAGGATTTACAGTATCTATCTTTAAGTTATTACAAACTACGTAGAGTCAATATTGAACTATTTCATATAAAATATACAGGAGCCTTGTAAGAATGTAATTCAATTTACCACCCCATATTCTCTGTGCTTTTTTGGATATATATACAAGTATCTATATCTATATCCATCTATCTATTTATCTATATACATACCAGTAGACCTATATATCCAAAATAAATTTAATTTTTGTTTTATACGGTCATATATCTTTTAAAGAAGTTGTCCTCCATCAAGGGCAGTTTTGACTCCCAGGAGACATTTAACAATATCTAGAGATATTTTTTATTTTCACAACTGTGAGAGCAGTGCAGTTGACAACTAGTGGATAGAGGCCAAAGATGCTGCTGAAAATCTTACACTGTACAGGACAGTCCCACAACACAAATAATTATCCATTGCAAAATATCTATAGAGCTATGGCAATGAAGTTTAAACATATAGGGCTTACTTTGGTTGCTTAGAGTTTCAGCTAATTAAGGACATCCCTTTACCATATTCAAAGTTCCTCCAAACACAACTTTTATATTCAGACTTAAAGTTTTAAACTCTCTAAGCTCATACAAGGTATTTATTTGCTCATGATCAATCACTGAGCTTGCTGAGTGATTTAATTATGTTATGTGATTTCACATGAGGACTTTAAAGGCAACTGGAAAGAATCCAGAGTTCCAAACAAAGGAATCTCCATTACCAACTGTCTTCTTTTTCTTCTTTCTCTCCTGGTGTGAAAATATCATCCAAGTAATCATTGTTGGGTTACCTTTGTTTAGGAAGAGTAGACTCATGCAAATCTAGCAAATTATGCTTGTGTATTAATTAAGTCCTAATAATTTAAACACTTTTGCACAAAATTATTACACATTTCTACAATGTATGCTTTCCTTTTTCAAATGATCTCTATCAGCTTTATAAGACACTCTGATAAAAATGATAATGAAGTAAACTTGAGAAAAGAGCACAGAATTTCAAACTAAACCTGGATGTGAATCTCTGTTATCTATCACTTCTTAAATTCACACTTGTCCTCCCAGCTCTCTTCCGAGCCTCATATTATCTTTTTGTTTTTTAGTCTGTAAAATGGAGATAATACCTATTTCATAAGGTAGTTAAGAAACACCTTCTACCTAGTCTAGGACAGAAGAAAGAATTTAGCCAGTCCAAGGCTTTGTACTACCTTGGGAATGTAGTTTACTGGCCCTGTGACTTGGCTCCTGTGCATGAAGGATAGTAAACTGAAGCCTAGTAAACCGAAGCCTGTGCCGAGCTGTCTATTACAGGCAATTGAACTCATGCCTCTGGAGACATAGATCAACACTACTGAGATAAGGTCCAGATGCACTCTGTCACAGTTCACTAATTTCAATTAAACCTACAGTGAGCAATGGCAATGGTAAAGAGTGGCCACTGAATCTTTCCCCATCTTCCCAGGGAAATGCATTGAGTTCATTCTTGGAAGAGGTTGGATAAACTGCAACCTGCAGCAAGTCAACTCCTTATCCAGATGTCACCAAGTCCTACAGCTCACAGACCTCCTGAATTGCTCAAGGAAGGCTTGGTTTACTGGGTATTCTGAGATCCATACAGGAACAAAGACTTTAGGTCCAGGCAGTAAGCCCTGTATTTTACAGGGCAGCCTCAAAATTGGCAGCAGTACAAAAGTCACTTTCATACCAGCTCCAAAGGTTGACGAGAGGGACCTTCTCTAGTCCTGGGAGAACCATCAAATCGAAACACACTTGCTCACACAAGCACATGCCCTCAAACAAATGGCATATCTTCCACCTCATTGGTTGACTGCCACAGCTGCTGTCCCGACAGGGTATTCAATCAAGCAAATGTCTTCTGTCTGAAGTCTGTTTCCACCTCCAGTCAGGCAGTTGTTTTTAGCACATCTGACAAAATAGGCCAGATCTGCACAGCAACCTTTGAGAGGAAGTGCAACAAAAGACATCCAGCTGTGCTGAATTAAAAGGTCTTCATTCATCACCTTCCATCAGTCAAAAAGCAAAAAGAGGCTGACGTTATTTTTAAGAAATTTAAGGGTGTTATTATTCACCTGTAATTAAAAAGAATGGTTTGATTTGGCTTATAGCCTGGAGGAGACTGAATGCTCTTATTTTGCCAGGTTATGAATTTTTCCAAGTAGTGAACAGGCTCTGAGAATGAGGCAATGAAATGGAGGAACTTCATAAAGTAGAATTTTCCTCAACCTGTATTCACTTGCTTTTTTTTTAGAAAATCAGTGTTTCTTTACCTTTGCTCTTCTGCTTAGGAGAAGTGCTCCCAGAGAATAGAAATCAAGTGTATTTTGAGTCCATCAACATGAGAAATTCCATGTAAAAGGTTTGAAATGTCCCAAGAAGACAAAATCTGAGGACATTTATTACAAGTGCACAAAGTTGCTTTTCTCAGATATACTACATATTCAGAAAGAGTAGGGAAATAAGGATTTCTGTGTTATATAGTGAAAAAATACACGTAGTAAGAAAACTAGAGATAGTCTTTAAATATTTTTATGCATCCAGAGGATGGATGTAAGGATTTGCCAAGAAGTTTTTTTTTGTTGTGTTTTGTTTTATAAATTTATTTATTTATTTATTTATTTTTGGCTGCGTTGGGTCTTCGTTGCTGCGCACAGCCTTTCTCTAGTTGTGGTGAGCAGGGGCTACTCATTGTGGTGGCTTCTGTTGTTGTGAAGCTTGGGCTCTAGGTGCACAGGCTTCAGTAGTTGTGGCACGTGGGCTCAGTAGTTGTGGCTCTCGGGCTCTAGGGCACAGGCTCAGTAGTTGGGGTGCACTGGCTTAGTTGCTCCGTGGCATGTGGGAATCTTTCCGGGCCAGGGATCGAACCCATGTCCCCTGCATTGGCAAGCGGATTCTCAACCAGTGCACCACCAGGGAAGCCCAACCAAGAAGTTTTTTAAAGTAAATTCTTCTTCAACCATGCTTTTTATTCCTGAAAGTGTTTAAGGCAACATGAAGACACATTAAACACAATGTTAATATTAATTGAATGAGAAAAAGGAACTGCAAAGTCAGAAATAAAAGATGAAGCTGGGATTGAAGTATATAAGCCCAATAAGTGTGTATCAAGTCCCCATGTAAGCCACACATGTAGCCCTGACTCTCCTAGCAGTCAGTGCAAAGAGGGATCTAAGATCAGTTATGTGATTTGTAATGCCCACCAAATTAAAACAGGAGAGGCACACCTATTTCTCAAGTATCCTAATTAGCATGGTCTGACAGGCCTAGGCTTTGGAGGGTGGGGAATAGTTCCCAACTGTGTACTGGGAAAGTTAAAATTTTTCAGTAGCAATTGTAATTTTTTGTATTTTCAGAGTATTTGTTTGTTTTTATTCTGATATTAGCGAGGCTGAAAACAAAATTTTCTTTAGGATTGCCAAAGTAGTTGTTGGAAGTCAATAGAGAGTAGGTGGCCTGAAAGCAGGCTTGGCCAGCAGGAGCAGCATGTAAGGACAGTGTCAGGCACGGGCTTGGGAGCCCAGTGATTTGGGGTTTTACTATATCCCATCACACTGAGCAATGTACACTGAAGTGCAGGAAGGGAGAGGATGGGGCTGCTGAAATTGAAGCTGCTTGGATGCCCTGTATACTATTTGGTATTTTGAAAACACTTGCCAGTAAGTAAAGCCAGATGGGATTCAAATAAGTTTAACCAATATATCCTGACTTGCTGATGTGGAGAGTCAGGTCTGATTGATTTGCCCAAGAACTTTCAGTTCCTACAGAGCCACCATACAGCTTTTTACCACTTCCTGTGTATCC
Organism: Delphinapterus leucas; assembly: GCF_059928025.1. Lineage (NCBI taxonomy): Eukaryota > Metazoa > Chordata > Mammalia > Artiodactyla > Monodontidae > Delphinapterus > Delphinapterus leucas. Next base: position 17,822,765 of record NC_143133.1, read on the forward strand.
AGTGGGCCAAAGAGAGTCCTGGAAGAAAACAGAGACTCCTATTTCCTGTTCTTGGCTCAGTCCAGCAGGTCACAGAAGCTTCTAAACAAAGGAAGAAATCTCTATCCTTTTAACTTGGCTGGTTCCTTTTTCAGTGATTTCTTACAAAGCTGCCCTTGGCCAGTTTTTTCAGACCTACTGCCTCATTTCTATTAGGCTGTTTTTATTAGTCTCAGGTTATTTTCCTGAACTGTTATGAAAAACAACTTTTCAGATTATTCATAAGAAAGAGCTGTGTAAGAATCTGGAACCTAGAATAGAACATACCTATTTTGCATAGGTATATCCTCATTTCTAAGCAAAACCAAAATTGCTAAAATTTTTTGCTGTATCTAAGATGTGCATTTACGTTTATTTATTGGAGTAAGTTTCCTGAACTTTGCTAATGAGGAAAATCATCTCATTTGGGTTATTTGTTTAAAAACCAGATTGCCCAGCCCTACTCGGACTTACTGAATAAGAATCTTTCAAAAGGGTCTAGGCTTGTGGGAAATTATGGCATCAAAGACTCTGGAACTTCATAAAGCCTCAATTCAAATCTGACTTCTGCTACTTAATACCTGTGTGACATTGAGCAAGTAGCTTACCCTCTTTGTTCCTCTATTTCTTCATAGTGAAATGTGAAATGAGGACCTGCCCCCTTGAAAAATCCCAAGTTTAAAGGCAGTTTAGTAAAGAAGTACCCAGCAAAGGAAATCTAGGAGGAGCCAATGACAGTTTTCAGATCAGTCTATTTCTAAAACAATGGGTGGGCCTAAGAAAAATCTCCTACCTTCTGATTAGATTCATTCCAGCCCTAAGAATGAGACTGTAATTTTCAAAAGAAGGGTGACTTCTCAGACTGCTTTTAGATATCTAGAAGGAAGTGATTATCAATCCCAATCACACCAAAGCTTGAGTACAATTTAGAAAGTACAAAATAAATAGGCCACTTTAGCATTTTGTATTATTCCTGCTTCCAAATATTTCCAATCTTAAATCCATACATTAACCTAACCACAGTAGGACTTTATGAAATAATTTAAGTAGCTCATTTTTAAATAGCTCACCAGATTACTGAAAAGACATCATTTGTTTCATAGGCAAAGAATCTTCTACTCAAATGAACTACAAAATGATCTTCAGCTAAAACCTTCACAGAAATGACATGTTCAAGAAGACTCAGGCAGGATCTTGATCTTGACTAATCAGTGGAAACATTGGGAAAATATATCAAAAAGAATAATAGAACCAAGATACATAAATAATGACTGCATTTCTTAACACTTCACTGAAGCTGGCTGTTGACAAGCCAGATGGCACAGGTCATTAGTGCCTTTTGGCTTTGGTGTCCCTGCTAAGGAAACTCAGGACTGGAAACTCTGGACTGGAATAGCACCACTATTGTTAGGGCCCCTCAAAGCAGAATACACTAATAGGCCCTCCTGTAGCTGGGGAACAATGCCTTAAAAGTCTTTTGTTATTCTGCAAGGCCGCAAAGTTCATCAAGTCTTGTCCTCTTTCACCCAAAGGCACTTTGGGGACTTAAGTTATTGTTTGCAGACGTGGGATAAATTCAGTCACATCACAAAAGAAAGAATTCAGTTCCAAATGTTAATACACACCTCCCTCTAAAATGTAAATCAAAATTCAGGTCGTATCTGGAAACAGCAATATGATGTGGGTCTCTTCAATAAAGGGGTCAAAATAATAATTTAAAAAAAACAGGAATCTATAAGCTGTTAATCTTATTATGCAACTTGTTAACCCAATTCTGATGATTTTTGTTTAATGTGTAAAAACAGTTGATGCTTTCACATAATTATTGACAAAATATAAGGCATTTTATGTGAAACAAAATTAAATACTAAAGATAAAACTTGAGATCAAGACACTCTTACTCCTATCTTCATGAAGTCTCTCCCTTAATATAAAGCCCTGCTGCATTGGATGTCCTCCAGAAGCTCTGGTGGTCAGTGGAGATTTTGCCACTAGGAAGCTCTAAAATGGATTAAATCTCTAAATTATGATAAAGGTTCCTCTTTGTTTATTGAGTTAATAATAAAATATATCACTCTTAGGTGAGAGAAGTCATTATTTGGGTCTTGAAAAATCTCCTGAAATGGTTGGAGCTTATGTAAGTAATAAATCCAGAGCAATGTGGGACCTTGGAATAGGAAGTGATTCTTGGGTTAGTACAGGTCTCCTGAATCCCAGGTTATTCTTTCCCTGTTCCCTCTCTCGGCTCAAAGACAAGTCAAAGCAATAGTAAACAGTGCCTCCTGCCTAGAGCTGGCACTAGAAGTGTCCCGCACGTGTGATTGAAAAACATGGCAAACACAGCCAACAGTGGCTCTACCCCTGACTGCCTGTACATGAAAACTCTCTTATATATCCCATGCCTTTTCATAGATCATCACATACATAGCATTTGAAACCAAGTTGAAATCCTGGCTAAGGTCTCAATGGTCCTTGCATATTTTCACAGGCTATCCCAGTCTGCCCAGCCAATGTTTTGTGTGCTGAAACTCTTAAAACCCACCTATGTTTGCAAAGTCTTATGCCTTCACTAACATCTGCTCCTTCACTTAAGGTCCGCCACCTCTATAGAAAATGAGGCAAAATTTGCTTGTAAAAAAGTATCACTTACCATAAACTGCAATGATCTTTCAGGGGAAAATCTCACAAGGCTTATGCCTAAATCCTAAAACCACCCAAAAACCCAGCCACACTCCACGACATAGACCACAGTATGCTGTCCACATTAAAGGCACACAGAGTCTCCTACTAAAATCCAAGGCCCAAATCCCTGACCCTTCCCTGGGTCTCTTCATATGTGTTTTTGTCTGAAAATAACATGCCTTGACTTCTATTTCACAAAGTTCCCAAAGAATGAAACAAATACGCCAAGATGGAGGTGAAGGTAGCCTAATAAAGAGCATCCTTCTCATCCACTTAGGTTCTGTGCCCATTGTGAAATAAACCAAAAAAGTCTGCTGATGAAGACCCAAGCTCTCGTCTTACACATGTTAAGCTGCAGGAGGTCACTTGGTAAGGCAACTTAACTGCTTCAGTCTTGGAAAACTTACGCAAAGGAGATTTTGAAATTTGCAGAGCAAACAAACTTACCCAAGTCATTGCCTCTCTCTGAACTTGGTGGAATGAAAAGGAGAAATAAGATACCAGGCCCCCATTTGCAAGAATTTAATAGATTAGCTCCATCGGACCAAGAAGCAGTGCACCAATGACATATGCCCGCCAATCAGGCAATCCCTTTTACTTCCCTGGGAGAAGTAAGGGTGGGCTGAGGGACCAGGAGTGTTACACTAATGGAGGTTTCTCCAAATGGATAAAAATATTAGGCTTCAGAGGTTAGTATTTCTACGCAAATACTTAGGACACATAAAAAAGTGTTTCTTTGCTTTTGACTAATTAGAGAATTAGTTCTATAATCTCTTATATTTTTGCCCTTTCCAGAGCTTCTAAGAGGCTTAAAGCTAAGTGAATTTGTCCAATTGTAATAGTTTTCTCTGCTCTAGATATTTGTACTTAAACACAAATAATACATCAAATACAATAAATTCAGAATCGTTCCTTTATTTTATAAAATGTAAGCCTTCCATATTTCAAGGAATTATAAGAGTTGTTCCACTCTGAGTCATCAATCAAATGTGAATTACCATGATGGCACATTACAGGACAACCCTTCAGGGACACATAGGTATTCTGTCAATACAACATTACAAAAATACTATTGATAAGTTCTAAAAATAAATAGGTGTGTATATATCTTTTTTGAAATTTAGACTTTGTGTTGTCATTAATCAGAGCTACAGATAAAAAGAAAGTAGGAAGGGGTGATCAATAGCTATGAGTTAAAAGTTAAACAAATTTCAAAAGTGTTTTCTTATGTGAGATATCAGCAAACCTTCTTTGGGGATGATAAGAAAAACACCAGTGAATTAAAGATACAAAGCCCCTCTTTCATTGCAGGTCAGGGTTTTAACACAGCAATAAGCTCATTCCTTTCTGAGAATGACTCAAAATTATCTAAAATCAGTGATAAAAATAGAGGGAATGAGAGGGAAATTGTCTTAAAATAAGTACATTTTATTTAAGCCCTTTGTTTTGGTCAAATGTCAGTGTGTATAGCAATATTTAGTCTTTCCAAGATTCTTCACAGTTTGATCCACTGACACCATGGTTTTCTTAATTTCCTGACCAACGGCAGTGAATGTGATTACTCTGCATGGCCAACAGCTGGTGCCTTTAACCTAGCAGATGTTTTTGTGTCTCAGTTGTAATCATCTTACAGAGTCCAGGATTTTGTTTTCCTTTACACCCTTCTCCCACATGCAGAAACTTCCTTCAGAAGACAAAGGGAGTGTGCATAAAAACACACCACAGGGTGTGGATGGGTTTAATAAACCCGGTCTCCAGTGTATAAAGAGCATAACTCTTTCCTAGTAGAGTAGGATTACACAACATCCATTGAAGTAATTTGAAATGGTTCCTATAAGACCAAAACCCACAGCCAACAAAATCACATAATCATAGAATATTGAACTTGGATGGGACCAGTACAGTGTGTGTGAAAACTGAGTAATATATGGGCACTCTTAAAGGAAAAAGTTATTTAAGCTCACACACCCACCCCCCGGTGTTGATTTAAACTATTTTTGTTATAATGGAGCTTAAATATGTGCATAAAAAATATATATACCATACAGCAAAGTAAAAACTTCGCATGCCTCTCATTTCTTCAACTCGGGACTAGACAGAGACTATAGTGTCACTTACTATAAGTTGTAATGATCTTTTAAGGTGAGAACCATGCTAAGGTGTCAGCATGCCTGGGTGTGCTTCCACCTACACTACTCACTGGCTATGTCACTTCAAACAGGCTTCTTGGCCAACAAGTGCCTCATCTATAATAGTAGAATCCACCTTATAGTTGTGAAATTAAAAATATATATATATATTAGTAACAGTGCATAAGGCATATGTGTTCAGTAAATGATAACTATTGTTATCGCTGTTTGCTTTCAAAACAACATAACTCCCGAAATTCAAACTTTATTTAATATGATGCATGATGTGAATTTTTTTCATGAAAGTATCTATATGGAAGGTAGGCTCACAGACCATTTTTTGAACAGAATGACCTTAAGAACTTCAAGAATGTGTTCTTGAGTTCAGAATAACCAGACCCCACATATAATTCAAACTTTGCCAGTTAGCAATTTTAAAACCAATTTTAATAAATAACACTCTGAAGTTGTCTTGTCATTTCAAGGTGAGGTAAGTATTGTCACATTATTGAAATCTGCATTAAATGCATATTTTAGTTTAACCATTTCTGGAGTGAGGAGGTAAATTATACACTGCATTAGAGCCAAAGAAAATTTTTAAAACTTTGATGGATTTTGCAATTAGATTTTTTTTAATTGAAGTATAGTTAATTTACAAAGTTTTGTTAGTTTCAAGTGTACAGCAAAGTGATTCAGTTATATACATATATATACATATACATACACACACACATATATATATATATATATATTCTTTTTTTTTTATTTTTGGCCGCACCCCGAGAAATACAGGATCTTAGTGCCCTGCAGGGATCAAACCCGCGCTGCCTGCAGTGGAAGTGCGGAGTCTTAACCACTGGACTGCCAGGGAAATCCCTATATATGTATATATATGTATATATGTATGTATATATATATATACATACATATATACATATATTTTCTTAATACTACGAGATTATCAACGAGGTCAATATCACCGACCTTGCAAAATCACAAAGAAGTTAAGGGTTGATACCTAGATTCCTTTCCAAAATTCTTTTTTTCTATGAAGGGCTGAAAAATCTACACTTCACTAAAAAGAAATAGCAATTTGATAACTTTTTGATGTGTCCCAAAATAATCAGGTTGGCTTTCTATGGCGATGAAGAAAATTTTCCTACCTAACACAAAAATAATAACATTTTTTAAATAAAAATACTAATTTTGGTATCTAATATTTTCTCCTGCTAAATCTTATTACGTATGATGATAAACCATTCATTTGCCTCATACATAACAACTGACCGATATTATCCCAGATCTGCAAGGAATATATTTCAGAGGACAAAATTTTCTCTGTTCTTCATGTGGGATCTAAAAGTAATTTGAAAGCTAATATGAGCACAATGCCTTTTCTTACATTTAGATACATAAAGCATCCCTAACATTTTCAGAAGTTCCAATCATGTCAAGCAGTTGTATTCCATCATTCGGATTTATAAATAGATGTTTTTAATTAGCAACAATATGTATCAAGGATTCCCACATCCAAGCTTTTCAATAATAAAACCCCTTGCTAATTAGACATGTATATTATTTACATTTGAAAGCAGTTTCCATATTTCCAATCATTGATATTTACATCTGATTTTTTTAATGGTTTCTAACCACCAACTAAGAATACAAAAAAAAATCCTGTATTCCGGGAAAAAAATTGCAACAAATAAAAGATGAATTAGAAAATAAACCTTTGAAGAAAAACTTGTTAGGCTAATGGAATTGATTTGTATAAGATGGGCTGTTAACTAGATGGGTCTGTTAAATTTGAACTACTCAGACAAAGATGAGAGGAGATAGAGCTTATACTTTAGGAATCCTCATATAATATACATCTCTTTTAAAATATCAGTACCATTCATTTCATAGACTTCTCTCTTACACAGGACCAGTTAGCATTTGCCATGTAACAAACAACCCTGCCACTTAGTTTATTCAGGCAACAACCATTTTTTTAGCTCAAAAATCATTCAGCCAGTAGTTTGGGTCGTGTTCAGCCTGGCGTCCTTCTGGTATGATCCAGGTTGACTGCTCTCAGCTAAGCTCCTTCAAGGGTCTTGGCTGTGGCACATCTGGATCAACTGGACCCTCTTGCTACATGGTTTCTTATCCTCCAGCAGGTCAGCCTGATTGTCCACGTGGTACAGTTTTAAGCTCACTGAGAGAGATTCCCCAATATTCAAATGCTTTTTAACCCTCTGTTTGCTGGTGTCCCATTGACCAAAGCTGGTCACAAGGCCAGTCCACATTCAATAGAGTGAAGAAAGAAAGACTTCACTTCTTATTGGGAAGACTTACAAATATTGTCACTATTTTGCTATTTACCACACACACAATATTTCTCTACCCATGTCCTTTCTATGTAATACCTGAATATCTCTCAAAATCATCCATTTCTTTCTTTACGGAGATTCCTCAGAATAAACTACCATCATCTCCCATGGGACTCCTGTGGCAGCTTTCTAACTAGATTCCCTTTAACTGTGCTTGCTGCCTTACAAGAACACAGCCAAGCAATTTTTTTTTAACACATAGATATTATTAAAGCCTTTGAAAAGTTTTCAATTATGTAACAATAAAAACCCAAGTCCTTACTATGGCCTACAACATCCTCCATGGTCTAGTTCACACACTTCAAATATATGTGGCCTCCCAAAGAGTGAGCAAAAACAGGTACAGTAACAGGAGGGTGGGTGGCTAGAGACTTAGCCTAGTCTGAAAGTTTCTCTCAAGAAAGGAAATTCAGGCTGAGGTTTGAAAGATCTGTAAGAGGTAACTGGAATGAGTTAGGGAGAGAGGGTGAATATTTGCATCAGTTGCAATTTCGCATTTATTTCTATGATTCGTTACTTTTTGAAGGTTGAGATCACATCTGTTTTTCTCACCATTAAATCCCTGGTGCCTCTCAAAGTGACCGGCAAGAGCTTTAGCCCCAGTAAGAAACTTTAAGACAACAAGATTACCGTTTGAAAAGCTAAGCAAAGACTAAAATTTTAGATTTATATGAACATCATGATATTTTAGAATCACACTTCATTAATGCTTGAAACCATTATGTTTAAGACATATGACATGTGTTTCTGGGATTGATATCCGGAATGAGGAAATTTGGGTTCTAGGACTAATTCAGCTATTACCCATCTGTTAAACATTCTTGGTCTCAGTTTCCTCATCAGTTAAGTGAAAAAGTCTGTGGACATGGTATCTAAATTTCTTTCCAGTTTTAACATTATGTGTTGCTATAATTCTGAGACTTAAACAGAAAATCTTAACATAGGGATAAGCTCCTGTCAGAAGTGAATGTATTGTGCATTTATTCATCTTAATTTGCTTTATATTTATAATGTGTCTTCAATTTAAGTAGCCAGAGGGTATAATTATATGTAAAAATCAAATTGCTCAAAATGTTAAATGTAGAGACTTTTAAAAACACAGACAAAATGAAAAATAAAGCATAGAATAAACATATAATATATAAACAATAGAATGAAATAAAATTAAATAGCAATCTTCTCATCACAGCTAATAGACTAACTGCCCTAAGTTTGTGAACTACTTAGATGCTTCACATTCAGAAACAGGCTGAATTTCCACAAATTTTAACACATGGGACCTGCTTATGAGGCATCTGGAAAATCCGAAAATCAAAACATGCACTTCAGCAGGACAATTTCAAAACAGTATAACCCAGAGGCTACGTCCCCCAAGCTGAGTGTGGCAGGAAATAGTTGGGCCCCCGCATGTCAGGACAAAATTTCTGCAGCACTTCTCAATAGGACTTTTAAAAAGAGTAAAGCAAATAGGCAACACAGCAGTAGGTATTTTTTTAATATATTTCAGATTTTACTCAAACAAAACAACATATGGGATTCTGAAGTAATTCTATAACGAATCAAATAAGAGATTTTGAACCTACTGATACCCAAAGTTATGGATTTTAGTCTCACGGTTTTGTGAGGTTTCTGGGGTAAGTTCTAGTTTAATTAGGAATGTACCTGACCTAGGGTATCAGAAAAGTGGAGTTCAACTTCAGCTGTAAGATGTGAACTTACTTCTCAATCTGACATGTAGGTGGTAGAAGAATAGACTCTGGAGGCTATCTGATTTTTAATCCCAACTCTCCCTCAGAAGAAAATGTATTCAATAATTTTGTATTTGTTAAATGAAGTGCTATGTTTTTGTACAGTAGCCACTAAAGAATAAAAAGTTATAAATTCCAACTAGAGGATAGAAAAAATGCAGCAACAAGAAATAACACAATCACAAAAGAAAGCAAAAAAAATAAGAAAAAGTAATATAAAATAGGTTGTACAAATAGCACAAAGGTAGAAAAAATTAATATCAGTAATTATTTCAAATGTGAATGAGCCATAATTAAAGGGCAAAGATAAAATAGATTAAAAATGCAAAAATCAAATAAACACGTTTTATTAAAGATGCATACTAAAATTAAGAATGCAGAAAGAATAAAAATTTAAAAGTTGGAAAGAGATATACCTCATAAATATTAATCCCCCTCAAAAATGAGACTTTCCAGCAATATCAAGAAAAAAAGAGATGTTACAGCAAAAAAACATTGTATTTCAAAAGGGTCACTTCACAATGAGAAAATATGTCTATTACAGGTCATGAAGAGGTTATAAAAATTTAAACTTTACTGTATGTAATAAAAACAAATTGATAAAACTAGAAGAATAAAAATACAAATCAAAAATCAGAGTCAGAGATTTAACACAATTTTCTTTATAAGGATATAATAAAAAAAGAAAAAAATAAGACATAGAAAACTTGAATAGCTCAATTTAAAATTTCGATCTCAAAAAATTTTGATTTCATAGATTTTTATAGACCATTCCATTCAACAACCTTAGAATGCAATGTGCACATTTATAAAAACTGACCGTATCCTGGGCTAAAAAGTATGCTCAACAAATTTCAAAGAATTTAAATCACACAAGCCATTTTCTATGACTAGAAATTAAACATCAATGAAAAACCAAACAAACCTAGAAATATCCCTAATGTTGGAAATTAGGAAACACATTTCCCTTTTAACTCACCCTAAAGCTCATATTAAAGTTAGAAAATTTTGAACAGAAATACAAGTCAACCTTAGGACTACACCCAAAGCAGAACTTAAAGAAAAATCGATAGTTTACTATACGTTAAAAGAAAACAACACAGGAGAATGAAAATTAATGAATTAACTGTCTTCTCAGTGAAGTAGGAAAAGGCTAATATAACAAATATAAATAAATAAATAAATATAAATAAAGGATAATAAAGAAGTAAAAAGCAAAAGTTAATGCAATAAAAAATAAGCATGCTCTAGAGAGGATAGATAAAGCTAAAAGTTGATTTTTAAAAAATTAACAAACTTCTGACAAGATTAATCAAGTAAAACATAGAAGACACGAAACAATATCAATAATATAAAAGTGAACATTATTATTATTGATATGCACATTAAAAAGATGAGATGATATTATGAACAAATTCATGCCCCAAAATGTGGAATATTTCAACAAAGTAAACTAATCCCTAAAAAAATATAACTTACCAACATGGAGTCATGAAGAAACAAAAAACCAGAATGTCCATTTAAAAATATTAAATAATAGTCACAAACCTCCCCATAAATAAAACTCCAGGTCCAGCTGGATTGAACAGCAAGTTTCACCAAACAAAGAAGGATCAACTAATTCCAGTATTACACAGATACTTCCAGAGAGCAAGAACAGAAGGAATGCCCCCCAAATTATTTTATGATAAGAAATCTGAAAAGGAAGTTAGGAGAAAATTACTAGCCATCTCATTCAGGAACATTGATGCAGAATACTAAAAAAACAAAGTAAAAAAAGTAATAGAAAAATGTATTAAAACAATAATTAGCAACTTGGGTTTATCCCAGGAATGCTAAATTGTTAGAACATTAGAAAATCAATTAGTATAATTCACCACATCAATGTATTAAGCACCTCCATAAAAGCAAAAAATACATTTGATAATATGTAACATCCACTTTTAGAAACTTTCTTAGTATAATAAACGCCATTTACCAGATACCTAAATGTAATATATTCTAATGAGGAAAAATGGAAATATTGCCTTTGTGATCAGGAGAATGACTTAAGCATACATGTGCATTTTATAATAACTGGTGAAAAAAATCAGCCGTAGACTGCATGAACATATTTGCAAGGACTAGAACAGATGAATGAATAGTAACTAGAATACAGTATATTGAATATAAAGAGCGCTTCAAGCGAATAAGGAAAAACTAATAAACAGAAATATAGGCTAAGAATATAAACTGGTGATTCACAAAATATTAGGTAAACTGAGTGGTTAATAAAAACACCTAAACATTTTTAACTTCACTAATAATCAAAGAAATTCCAATTAATATAATAACAACATAGCATTTTACCTCCATCAAATGGGAAAAAATCCTGTTTTATTTTCTAAATTCAAAAAATAATGTGACCTATAGTAAACATGGGAAAAGGTTAATATCCTTTGAATCTTGGAAGTGTCTGTGGATGCTTTTATATTTTGTCTTATTTTCTGTGTTTGAAATAATTCTTAGTCAACATTTTAAAACCATTTTAATATAACTTTACAAAACATTTTGTGTTAGGATTCAGAGACTTAACTTTGAATCTATGTTCACTAGCTGTGTGAACTTTCTAAAACTTACACACCTTCTAAACTTCCATTTTTTTTACTTACTGAACAGGAAATATATCTATTTTATATGATTATTTGTAAGAATTAAAAGGAAATGAAAATTGGAAAAGTGGCAGGCTCAAAGAATAATGTCTGTCCGAAAGCAGCCTTCTGCAAATGTTTTCCTTTATTTTCTATAAGAAATCAAATTATTGAGAGCAGATTATTTTACATGTTACCTCAACTTTCAGCATCTCATCTTTTCATCCATAAGACGAAGTGATACTTCATACACCTGCACCAGGCAGCCGTGTGAAGCTAATAGGAGAACTGCCTTGGCTGCCCACTTCACTTAGAACCAAAGCAGGTCCTCACAGTGCTTGACAAGGCCCTTCCTGAGCTGCTCTCTCCCTCACAACCCTCCCTGTTACCTCTCCAACCTTTCTCTCTCCTCACTTGGCCCCAGCCACAAAGAACTTCTTGCTGCCCTTTGAACTTGCCAGGCAAGCTCCTGCATAAAACCTCTGCTTAGAGCACTCCTCCCTATTAAAAATGTAACACTGCTCGCCTAGCAATTCACTCTTGATTCCTCTTACCTGCTCCACTCATTTTTTTCCATAGCACTTATCACCCTCTAACAGACACCACAATTTACAGTTGATAATGCTTGTCGTTTATCGCCAATCTCTCCTTGCTACCAGATCAACCCAACAAGGACTGAGGCCTTTGCTTTTCCAGTGATGTACCCCATGTAACTAGAACAGTTCCTAGCACATGGTAGGAACTTGATAAATATTTGTTTTATCAAGTGAATGAATGAATGAATGTGTGGGAAAAGCCCACCCTTTGGGGGAAAAAAAAACGACCTTAGAGTTTTAAGCAAATTGAATTTTTGTTGTCCAAATAACTCTTGACTTAACTTTCTGATTTATAGAGTTGCAGATAATTTTGGAAATATACATGCAAAAATATTCCCAGAAATAATTTCTAAAAATAAACAATATTGACATTTTTTATAGTTCTTTAACTTCCAAATATAAAATAAAACTTGTGGAAGAAGATGAACTTTTCTTAAGGAATTGTGACATATATCAATGGGTAGTCCTGTTTCAGAATCCCATGCTATCAAAAAGTTGAAGAAAGTGGTTCAGGATGTGTATAACCAATGATGTTGTAAATGTGTCAAGTGACAAATCCCCCAAATAGTGTCCCAGGTTTCCCAGAATAATTGTTATCTGGTAAGTCCTAGATTAGTAGATGAGTAATTGACTCCATCAGTATAGTATTTCCAGAACATTCTCTAGATAATCACTGTAATAAGTACACTGGCTTTGTGTCCTATAACCACCCAGCAGGAAAAACACACTCACAGATGTTTTCCAGGGTGTTGCACCTTTTTTTATTGTTTGCTTGACTAAAATCTATATATATAAATTATATATATATACACATATACAGCTATTTTCCATGTCAAATAACATTCTGAAATGTAAGTATAAAATATAAATTTAAATAGGACAATCTACTATAATTTTAAACAAGTGTTTGAATCTCATCCCAAGTTTGGAGAAGTGGGGACAAGGCTGGCAGTGATTACTCGGTCACACCACTTTCCGTGTGGCAGGGAGTGCCCAAGACCTCCCAGCACACATGTGGTCACTCAGGCACTGCTCTGCTGTGCCCTGTCCTCTCCAAGATCCTGCAAAAGTTCCAAGCATCTTGATCTTATTCATTTATTCTACTTCTAACAGCTGTGACAATTAGAGATGCCCTCATGGTTGAATCAGAACATTTTCCAGTCAACAGAGTAAACAGTGGTGAAGCAATTTGACTTAGAAAACATTTTGGTCTGAGTTGTGTGCTTTTCTAGGTTCAGGCATCTGAGAAAGGCACTGATAATACTGAATCAAGGGAGACTATAATCCAGGAAGAATTTTAGAAAGAACTGACAGGTAAACTAACATCTTTATAGGGCTCAAACCCAGGTAAGATTTTTCACACTACATGGACCTCTGTAAATAGATTTAATCATGGTTTTCATTAACATAGGAATGAAGTATCCCACTAAGTGAAGTAGGAAGATTAAAAAAGAAATAAAAGATGTATTCACAACCCTCAGTGCATTTAGAATCTAGATTGAGAGAAATAACATGAACATTTATATTTTTTAGACAATAACATCTGAATAATAGTTTCTAAATAAATCATAGAGGTGTTCAACAGAAAGAGACACCTAAATGCACCAGAGTATTTTGTGAAGGGGCTAGACTGAAAAGCAGGGAGAGAAAAAGAAAGACAGATATTCCATGGTAAGGTGTGGATAAAGGGACAGAGAGGGGAAAGGTAGGCTGTGATCCAACTGATGTAAAGGGCTGGTGCCATGGGGATGAGAATCATGTACTCTCAGCCTTACCCTAACTTTAGGGAATTATAGCATCCTGCCAATGATTGTTTTGTTTATATTGTATACGCACATATATTTTAGCTGACCTTTCCTGACAGTATATTGACATCATCTTGCCTATCTCCAGCCAAATGTCCAATGAGCAACTTCCAGTCCCAGATTCCCACCAAATCCTTTAAACCATAGTTATGGCCCCAGAGTAAAATATTAGTGCCTTCTATTAATCATGGGGCCCAGCTCAACACACTTATTTTTTCACATAAAATAGAAAACAAGTGTTCACTATAACAATGAGTTTGATCTAACCAGCTTATAAAGGAAGCAAGGGAATAGAAGCCCAGTGTCAGCTTGGTAGTGAGGATTAAATTATTTAATACCTCTAATGCACTTTGAGCAGGGCCCTGGGTAAATGGTCATACTACTACCATTAATAATATTAGTCTTATTACTGAGTGAGCTTAGAAAATAGTCATATGGCTTACACACACACAGAAGAAACACAAATCTCATTCCATGGCTCAGGAACATTTTCAATTTTAAAATTTACGGTGTTAGTTTTGTTTGCCAAAAGTAATTTCTTTAACATAGATCTTCAGCACATGCCAGCCAAGAGCACGAATTCAGGGAGATCTTCGGGTCAGCGAAAAACCCCAAAGTACTCCCAAGCAGTGGGTGAACCATCTCGTGGACTGGGACTGTGGTCATCGCCATATAGGTCGGTCAGTACGAAGGATGGAATGTTTTCAGAGGCTGTATAGAATCCTAAGACCATTAAGCAATTGGGAATTTGAAGATTTTCTTTTCACTGTACCTAAATTTGGGGAATAAAAAGAATTTGGGGGGGACGTTTTCTGGCTCTCGAAACTGAAGGTGGGGAAGATTTATTTCCAAGGCAGTTTGTCATTCAGACACATACGTCATAAGCATCCATAGCTCCAGAGTTGTGCCCTGCAGAAGTTGTGGAAAGACTGCTACCTGCCCACCAAATATCTGTACTTTTTCTTCTCTTGTGTGCAGTTGTGTCTGAGAAGCCCCTGTCCAGTAGGAAACTACATTTTCCAACACCTTTTACTTTGGGTGAGGCCCTGAGACTCAGTTCCAGCAAGTAGAAAGTGGCCAAAGCAATATTAAAAAAAAAAAAAAATCTGCCATGAGATCCCACACTCTCTCTCTCCTCCTTCCTGTAGGTTGGATTTGAGGCTGAGAGTGACCGTGGACACCCACTGTTTCCTAAGCCTGGTCCCTACATGCTGCAGGGAATAGATCCCCTGCAGCCACTTAGAGCTGATATGAGTGAGAAATAAATTTCTATTATGTTAAGCCACAAAGAATCTGGGCTTTATTTGTTTCAGCAGCTAGCATTACATTACTAATAAAAGGCTATAAATTAGAGAGCAGCCCTTGCCCAGTCACAATGATGGCCAAGCCACAAGGAATAACTCAACATTTGAACACAGCCTTAAAAAAACAATGGGCATGTAGATGTCTCATTAGACGGTATGATGAGAAAGTATCAGACTACTGTGAAAAGTTACCAAGAAGCTTGGTTTTAGTGTCTTCTAACGAAATCCAAAGCTACAAATCTTACAAGAAGCTACTAAATATTCACAAATTTAAGCATGTTCCAGACCAATGAAGTTCAGATAAACTTTGAATAAACATCTAAATGTCTGGGCACTTATTTAAAAACAAAATAAATCTCTAACCCTCTTGAGGCCTTTGTGTTAATAAGGACTATTCCTAGAGTGGTTATGGGATGAAATCAT
The DNA here is from genome assembly GCF_059928025.1 of Delphinapterus leucas. Lineage (NCBI taxonomy): Eukaryota > Metazoa > Chordata > Mammalia > Artiodactyla > Monodontidae > Delphinapterus > Delphinapterus leucas. The sequence goes on from NC_143133.1 coordinate 17,838,472, forward strand.
CTATAACAAGAGGAGTTATAAAGCAGTAGCTATAAAATTTCTTAGTAGAGGGGGAAGTTGTTGGGTCTTTCTCAGGCCACCGTCTCTTCGTCGTGGTTTCTAAATCATTACCTTATGCCAGCCTTCACTACAACAGAAACTCAATTCTGCATGACTTTTAAAAGAGATATAGAAGAGAACCTGTCAGAAACAATAATTGGGGTTGAGAGGAGTGAATATCTGATTTTAGTAGGAAAAAATATTTATGTAAAGGAAAAAAGACTATAAGAATTTAATAGATTTAGTGCTGCAATAAAGAATGATTATACAAGACTGATGTCTGCAAAATCTGGTCAAAACGTGTCGTCCACCTTCCTTAGTAGACCCTGTCTCCATACAAATGCTTAGTAAAAAGTCAAATCACATGAAAGGAAGGATTTTACTGTCCTTCTGCTAAATCAGCTTTATGAGCCATTTGCTCAGCTTGTCCTGTGCCTTGTCAGGTGTGTCCTATGTTTACCATACTTGTCAGCATTTGTTCTCACCTTTCACTCAGTCGTACCTTTTAATGCATTGACAGCTTCCTTCATCAAATTTAATGGCCTCTTCCAGACAAGGGATAAGTGACTGATCAGGTCTTCTTATTTGCAATAACCCTAAGGAACCAATTTCTTAGCAGTCCCTCAGGTAGTTAAAAGCATGTCCCAGGCCTGTAAATGAGGGCAATGCAGAAATCATGAGGTATTTGTCATGCCCATGGAGCAGAGGCCTGCACACAGGGGTGACCTTTCATTGAAAAACTCCACATCCAGCTCTCATGCTCTTTATCTTCCCCTTATTTTTTTTAACACAAATTGGTGATTTTTTTGCAAGTTAATAACTCATATTTTCTTGAAGACTGTCCTAAGATCTAATTACTGTAATGTTAAAAAGACAGCAGTCTTCCAAATATTTTGCCAACATATGCATTGAGAAACACTTCAGACTTAAGCTGTGTGGTATTTTATTTCTAGAGCACAAGAAAAGCTCCAATTTCCTGACAGTGAAACATAGAATCAGATCTCTACCACTGCATTAAGTGGCCATTTGTTGTTTTATGCTCCCTAATTCTTCTCACAACCTGTCAAATGTGTCCTAGAGGAATCATACCCTTTTCCCTACTCTCCACCCACAGAATTTACATAAAATTGACATCATCCAGTTTCAGGATGGGCTGAGCAAAGTGCCGTTATGTCTCTAATGATAAAAACTCAAGTCATCGCTTCCCAATCTTTGTCCACAGTGTGGTTCATAAAAAAAAATAATATTAGCATGCCACATTGAGATAAAAAATGAAGCTACTCATGGCCAGAGATGACTAACCTGAGTCTCTGGCTGCCCCAGTCCTGCCTGACTACACTGTAAGGCAGGAGAGATTTGATACCCCAGCACACATACAACTCATTCAAGACATACCAGTATTATTACAGTATTACTACAGTGCTTAGGCACAACTGAGGCGCTAGGTTAACAGAGGCATTCATAAAACAAATCAAACCAATTCGAGATGATGATATTTGGTTCCTGTTTGGGCTACAGGGAAAGCAGAGTATCTATTTTCCTGTGGACGTCCTGTGATGATGATGTGAGCCTGGAAAAACCAGACTACTCTGTGGGACCAAAAGATGGTGACCTCATGTGAATGCATCTGTGCCGCATGAAAAGGAGACACACCTTAGAACATTTCATTTACATAAGCCCCCAAAAATGACATTTTGCACTTAAGCCACTTTCTGTGATGTACAATTGAAGTTGTAACAGAACAGATAAAGTTCTGTGCATATCATAATATCTGTTCATCTGTTGTCTCCCTAGCTGGACTATAAATTTGTTCAGGAAGGAGGTATATATTAGCCAAATTTATATGCTGAGAAAAGCATATGGCCCGTATGATGATGTACTCCATCAGGATACAGGTTTGTTAAAATGAATGTAAGAATGCACATTTCTAATTAAAAACTATGAATGGAATGGAATCAAGATTTGGCCTGTTATAATCCATAGACTGCTGAATGGCTTTATAAGCAAGGCCTTGGAAAATAACATATGGAGGAAAACAGAATGAGTTAAATGACTTCACTTAAAATTGTATTTGCCAAATTTATTTTTCGGTCATTCAGATCTGCAGACCTTTTCCATCCAGTCAAATGGCCTTCAGGTTAAAGCAAACAAACAAATAACAGCAACAGAAATGCTAAAACTGTTATCTTTCAGCTCTATTTTCTGGTAATTATTCTATTCCCTTTCCCTAAATTATAGAATCTAACTGCATCCTTTTTAATTTTTTCCTCTCCTGAAAGAGGAATCAATTCTTATTTCTAAATCTTGAACATGATGGGCAGATGGTCATGATAACAAAACAAACATGCACAAATCGAGCTGGATGTATCTAATATTTAGACATTACGTCTTAGCAAATCTCCATGGTGATCTATAGTAAAATTATCATTAAGTTTGCTTTGGCGATTTTGAAGTTTATTCAAAGGTAAATCAGGGTAAATTAGAACCGACTTTCTTTCACAAACAATATATTGAAGCTCAACTGAGAATTTAGGAGTAGGGGTTCAGACTGGAAGACTCATGGTGTTTTGAGCAAAGCATGATGTCATTTACAAGCTCTGAATATGTCGATTAGATGGCAGACTAAAAGGGAAAAATATGAGATAATTTTTCAACATGGAGATCCATAAGCTGAGCCCCCATAACTTTTCTCTTAGGCATGCACCAGGCATCCCTGAATTGTCTTAGAGTGGTTCCCACTGGAAAAGAGTTTAAAGCCCTTAGGTTTCCCTTCTTCAGTAAAGAGGTCTCAAGCCATGGACTGTCATCTTCTTGTCATCACTCATCCACATGAAAAGAAAATCCCATGCTGGGTTAGTTAATAAGAAGTCTCTGCTTCAATTGCAAAGAAACCTCAAGGAAGGCTTTCCCTCCTCTGCTTCCCACCTTACAAAGAACACCATGGCACTGTGAAAGGAATATTAGATAGGCAGTGAAGAGCTCTAACTTCCAGTCTCTTCCATATCAAACTAGCTAAAACACCTTCCTTCCATCTTTCTTTTAAACTCTCTTAACCTCAGTTTATGTATTGATAAAACAAGGGTGTGCCTCAAATCTATTTTTCTGTAGTTCAATGATTCAATAGCAAAGGGGCTGGGAACATCTGAGACCACACTATGCATCATTATTTATTTCTGGAATGTTGACAAGCCTCCTAGTTGGGGTTCACTTTAATTCTGTACCAGTACATTCCATGTGTCCACTAATATGAGGGATGTGCTCCTGTTAGAGGCATGAAGTAGTGACAGAATCAGGGGAAAAGTATGTGATTTTATTAACTTATGCATATATAAGGATCCTAATTACCTATTTATTATAGAATTTATTTGCCAGGTCCTGGTACAACATCTCCCAACTTCTCATTAAATTATTTTTGTGTACTATGAAATTAATGGAATTAATCAAAACCTAGGACCAGCAATCAAATAGTTACCAGATTCTAAGAAGAATTTCTTCTCATAAGCTTGATAGAAATAGATTGAAAAAATAATAATACTGCCCACTTAGCCTATATATGGCTGAAAGTAGTAGAAAATCCTTCATCCTTACCACACTCTCAATCCTTTGAATCAGAAAGGCAATAGCTGAACTAAACAAAAAATGCAGGGATGCGTCTTGCTTTTTGAGATTGATAGAGTACTTCTATCCCATACCATCTTGACTATCTCCTCCTTTACATCTCTTTCATAAGAGACTGAAAACCCAAGGAGTAACAGGGTAAGAAGTTAGACACAATGTGTGTCAATGGCACATTGACAATGATGTGCAGATCTTGCCGTTGAAGAGCTAGCTATCCAGAGGAACAGAGAAAGGAAGAGTTCTGATGATGTGATTATGCTTTTTTCATACTAACTTTGTGCAGAGTTAGAAAGCACAGCAGGGAGGGTTCAGGAGCCCCCATCTATTTGACAAACCCTGTTAAACTCTAGAGTTTAAGTATGGGTAATTAATCTTGGAGCATATCATCCATTTATGGATGGTAAAAGATGACACAACCTGCACTCAAAAGAAAAGTGAATAAGACCAAGAATAGACATACATACTCTTTGATGGCAAATTAAGACTGCCATATGTTAGAGAAAGAATAAAAATAAAATATGTACTTGAGGATAATGGAAAAATTGATGAGGAGAAGAAAATATAAAAAGATTAGCAAAACTCTGAAAATTACTAACTGAAGGAACCCAAACCAATAAAAAATGTTAGAGAATTTTATTCAATCCCAGTAGGAAACAAGAAAATATAATAACTGCTATGTGACAAATGCATAAAACTATAGAGAAGACAGATTGAAATGAAAATACTATGAGAAGAGAATAAGGAGAAATTAGGAGACATTAAAGAGAATGAGGTGAGAAGAGACTGCAAAAAAACCCAAAAAATGCAATATTTAAAAATGAGAAAGAATAGTCTCTTCAGCAAGTTGGGAAAACTGGACAGCCACGTGCAAAAAATGAAACTGGACTTGTATCTTATATCACAAAAAGAAACTCAGACTGGATTAAAGACTTGAACATAAGACCTGAAACCATAAAAGTCCTAGAATAAAACATAAAGAGTATGCTCCTTGACATTGGTCTTGACCATATGTCTTGGATATGACACCAAAAGCAAGCGCAATAAAAGTAAAAGTAAATAAGTGAAACTACGTCAAACTAAAAAGCTTCTGCACAGCAAAGGAAACCATCAACAAGATGAAAAGGCAACCTATGTAATGGGAGAAAATACTTGCAAATCATATATCTGATAAAGGGTTAATACTCAAAATAGGTAAAGAATTCATACAACTCAATAGCAAAAAAAAAAAAATCAAAAAATGGGCAGAGGTACTGAAAAAACATTTTTCCACAGAAGACATACAAATGGCCAACAGGTACATGAGAAGGTGCTCAATACCACTAATCATCAGGAAAATGCATGCAAATCAAATCCACAATAGGCTATCACCTCACACCTGTTAGACTGGCTATCATCAAAAAGCAAGAGATAACAAGCATTGATGACAATGTGGTGAAAAGGCAACCCTTGCACACTGTTGGTGGGAAGTAAATTGGTGTAGCTATTATGGAAAATGATATGGAGGTTCCTCAAAAAAATTAAAATAGAACTACTATATGATCCACCAATCCTATTTCTGGGTATATACCCAAAGGAAATGAAAATAGAATCTCAAAGAGATATCTGCACTCCCATGCTTATTGCAACATTATTCACTATAGCCAAGCTGTGGAAACAAACTAAGTGTCCATCAGCAGATGAATGAATAAAGATGTGATATATATACAATGGAATATCATTCTGCCTTAAAAAAAGGAAGGAAATCCTGCCATTTGTGACAATGTGGATGAATCTTATGGGCATTACACTAAGTGAAATACATCAAATAGAGAAAGACAACTACTGTATGATATCAGTTACATGTGGATATCACTTACATGTGGAATCCAAACTCATAGAAACAGAGACTAGAAAGGCTGGGAGGGTTGAGGGAAAGGGAAGGATGTTGGTCAAAGAATCCAAACTTTCAGCTCTAAGATGAATAAGTTCTGGAGATTTAATGTGCAGCATAGTGATTATAGCTAATAATACTGTATTGTATACTTGAGAGTTGCTAAGAGAGTAGACCTTAAATATTCTCACCATAAAAAAGGATGGTAATTATGTGACATGATGCAGGTGTTAGCTAACACTATGGTAGTAATCATTCTGAAACACATAAGTGTATCAGATCAACATATTGTATACCTTAAACTTATCTACTGTCATATGTGGATTATATCTCAGTAAAGCTGAAAAAATCAATATTCAGATAAAATGAGTATTGGAGTCTAAATTTGTTTTGTAAAAATTTGAATCAGTGAAATGGAGGACAAAATTGAAAAGTCCTTCCAAACTACAGAGGAAAAAACCAAAATGTTTAGATTTTGAAGATTAAGAAAAACTTCTCAAGCATCCAGGATGATATAAAATTATAAGCTGTCAATAAAGAAACAAAAATTGGTGGAGTTTTTTTTCTTGTTCTCGACCTCACCCTATGAATCTCTTCATCTGACTGTGGTTCCTGTGCTTTAATATCCTCAGTAATAAACCACTCAACTGGCATGTGGCTGACAGGGTCTTGGTGCTCTGGCCTGGTGTCAGGCCTGAGCCTCTGAGGTGGGAGAGTCAAGGTCAGGATATTGGACCACCAGAAACCGCCCAGCCCCACATAATAACAATCGGCAAGAGCTCTCCCAGACGCTAAGACCCAGCTCCACCAAACAGCCAGCAAGCTGCTGGCTGCCCCCAAGTGCTGGATGCCCCATGCCAAACAAATAGCAAGACAGGAACACAACCCCACCATTAGTGGAGAGGCTGCCTAAAATCATACTAAGTTCACAGACACACCACTGGACGCAGCCCTGCCCACCAGAAAGACAAGATCCAGCCCTACCACCAGAACACAGGCACCAGTCCCCTCCACCAGGAAGACTACACAAGCCACTACCCAACCTTACACACTGGGGGCAGACACCAAAAACGATGGGAACTATGAACCTGCAGCCTGTGAAAAGGAGACCCCAAACACAGTAAGTTAAGCAAAATGAGAAGACAGAGAAATATGCAGCAGATGAAGGAGCAAGGTAAAAACCCACCAGACCAGACAAATGAAGCGGAAATACACAGTCTACCTGAAAAAGAATTCAGAATAATGATAGTAAAGATCCAAAATCTTGGGAAAAGAATGGAGAAAATACAAGAAACATTTAACAAGGACATAGAAGAACTAAAGAGCAAACAAACAATGATGAACAACACAATAAATGAAATGAAAAATCCTCTGGAAGGAATCAATAGCAGAAAAACTGAGGCAGAAGAACAGATAAGTGACCTAGAAGATAAAACGGTGGAAATAACTACCACGGAGCAGAATAAAGAAAAAAAGAATGAAAAGAATTGAGAACAGTCTCAGAGACCTCTTGGACAACATTAAATGCAACAACATTCGAATTTTAGTGGTCCCAGAAGAAGATGAGAAAAAGAAAGGGTCTGAGAAAATAATTGAAGAGATTACAGTCAAAAACTACCCTAACATGGGAAAGGAAATAGTCAATCAAGTCCACAAGCACAGCAGAGAGTCCCATACAGGATAAATCCAAGGAGAAACACACCAAGACACATACTAATCAAACTATCAAAAATTAAATACAGGGCTTCCCTAGTGGTGCAGTGGTTGAGAGTCCACCTGCCGATGCAGGGGACACAGGTTCGTGCCCTGGTCCAGGAAGATCCCACATGCCACGGAGCGGCTAGGCCCATGAGCCATGGGCGCTGAGCCTGCGCGTCCGGAGCCTGTGCTCCACAACGGGAGATGCCACAACAGTGAGAGGCCCACATACCGCAAAAAAAAAAAAATTAAATACAAAGAAAATATATTAAAAGCATCAAGGGGAAAGTAACAAATAACACACAAGGGAATCCCCATAAGGATAACACCTGATCTTTCAGCAGAAATTCTGCAAGCCAGAAGGGAGTAGCAGGACATATTTAAAGTGATGAAAGGGAAAAACCTACAACAAAGATTACTCTACCCAGCAAGGATCTCATTCAGATTTGACAGAGAAATTAAAAGCTTTACAGACAAGCAAAAGCTAAGAGAATACAGCACCACCAAACCAGCTTTACAACAAATGCTAAAGGAACTTCTCTAGGCAGGAAACACAAGAGAAGGAAAAGATCTACAATAACAAACCCAAAACAATAAAGAAAATGGTAATAGAAACATACATATCCATAACTACCTTAAATGTAAATGGATTAAATGCTCCAACCAAAAGACATAGACTGGCTGAATACAAAAACAAGATACAAAAACAAGACCCGTATATATGCTCTCTACAAGAGACCCACTTCAGACCTAGGGACACATACAGACTGAAAGTGAGGGGATGGAAAAATATGCAAATGGAAATCAAAAGAAAGTTGGAGTAGTAATTCTCATATCAGACAAAATAGACTTTAAAACAAAGACTGTTACAAGAGACAAAGAAGGACACTACATAATGATCAAGGAATCAATCCAAGAAGAAGATATAGCAATTGTAAATATTTATGCACCCAACATAGGAGCACCTCAATACATAAGGCAAATGCTAACAGCCATAAAAAGGGAAATTGACAGTAACACAATCATAGTAGGGGACTTTAACACCCCATGTTCACCAACGGACAGATCATCTCCAATGCAAATAAATAAGGAAATAAAAGCTTTAAATGATGCATTACAAAAGATGGACTTAATAGATATTAATAGGACATTCCATCCAAAAACAACAGAATACACTTTCTTCTCAAGTGCTCATGGAATATTCTCCAGGATAGATCATATCTTGGATCACAAATCAAGCCTTGGTAAATTTAAGAAAATTGAAATTGTATCAAGTATCTTTTCTGACCACAACACTATGAGACTAGATGTCAGCTACAGGAAAAAATCTGTAAAAAATACAAACACACGGAGGCTAAACAATTCACTACTAAATAACCAAGAAATCACTGAAGAAATCAAAGAGGAACTCAAAAAATACCTAGAAACAAATGACAATGAAAACATAATTACCCAAAACCTATGGGATGCAGCAAAAGCAGTTCTAAGAGGGAAGTTTATAGCAATAAAATCCTACCTCAAGAAACAAGAAATATCTCAAATAAACAACCTAACCTTACACATAAAGCAGCTAGGGAAAGAAGAGCAAAAAAACCCCCAAAGTTAGCAGAAGGAAAGAAATCATAAAGATCAGATCAGAAATAAATGAAAAAGAAATGAAAGATCAATAAAACAAAAAGCTGGTTCTTTGAGAAGATAAATAAAAGTGATAAACCACTAGCCAGACTCATCAAGGAAAAAAAAGGGGGGGGGGAGGAAGGGAGAAGGCTCAAATCAACAGATTTAGAAATGAAAAAGGAGAAGTAACAACTGACCCTGCAGAAATACATAGAATCATGAGGGATTACTACAAGCAGCCATATGCCAATAAAATGGACAACCTGGAAGAAATGGAAAAATTCTTAGAAAAGCACAACCTTCTGAGACTGAACCAGAAAGAACTAAAAAATATAAACAAACCAATCACAAGCACTGAAATTGAAACTGTGATTAAAAATCTTCCAACAAACAAAAGCCCAGGACCAGGTGGCTTCACAGGCAAATTCTATCAAACATTTAGAGAAGAGCTAACCCCTATCCTTCTCAAACTCTTCCAAAATATAGCAGAGGGAGGAACACTCCCTAACTCATTCTACGAGGCCACCATCAGCCTGATACCAAAACCAGACAAAGATGTCACACAAAAAAAGAAAACTACAGACCAATATCACTGATGAACATAGACACAAAAATCCTACACAAAATACTATCTAATAGAATCCAACAGCACATTAAAAGGATCATACACCATGATCAAATGGGGTTTATCCCAGGAATGCAAGGATTCTTCAATATTTGCAAAGCAATCAATGTGATACACCATATTAACAAACTGAAGGAGAAAAACCATACGGTCATCTCAATAGATGCAGAGAAAGCTTTCGACAAAGTTCAACACCCATTTATGATAAAAACTCTCCAGAAAGTTGGCATAGAGGGAACTTACATCAACATAATAAAGGCCATATATGACAAACCAACAGCCAACATCATTTGCAATAGTGAAACCATTTCCTCTAAAATCAGGAACAAGACAAGGATGCCCACTCTCACCACTATTATTCAATAGGCGGTTGAGAGTCCGCCTGCCGATGCAGCGGACACGGGTTCGTGCCCCGATCCGGGAAGATCCCACATGCCGCGGAGCGGCTGGGCCCGTGAGCCATGGCTGCTGAACCTGCGCGTCCGGAGCCTGTGCTCCACAACGGGAGAGGCCACAACAGTGAGAGGCCCGCATATCGCAAAAAAAAAAAAAAAAAAATTATCTGGAAAGGAGGATTCCAGGTATAAACACTTGAGTACCTAATGAAAATATAGAATTATGGGACATGCAAACTGTCATTAGACCTCCTAGTTCACCCTGCAATGAAGTTTGAAGCTGGCAGTCTCATGCACATGTCCAACGCTTCCAATTACTTTTTACGCCCCCATTCATAATCATGACCAGAGATCCTGGAATTACCAGAGCTTTTCCTATGTAAGATAGAGACCAAACCAACCAAAAAGAATAAAATAAATTTGGAAGGAATGGAAATTATGCAGGAATATTTTTAAGATAGTTCTTTTAAAAGTAACTATTTTTGATGTTAGCCGAGAGATAAGATACTAAATTATATCCATGAAGCAAGATGCACAACCTCCAAGAAATGTTTAGAGAACAAAAACAAGCTCTTAAAATGTAAAGCACCATAGAAAAAATATTTTAAAATAAAATATATAAACAAAACAGCATAAAATTTAAAAATTTCTTATATTTAAAAATAAGTAAATAATATAAGGCTAAGGAAATTATCCCAGAACGTAGAGCAAAAGGATTAGAGAAAATCAAGAGGAAGACAAGAAAATTGGGATGAGGTTCAACACCTGAATAGGGGTTGCAAAGTAAGCAAGGGAATGTAGAAAAACAGCGTGATGTGAGGGAGAAAATCATTAATAAAATAATTTAATGCCACAATATCGAAGGACATGAGTTTGAAATGGAAGTTTCCACTTAGTCTCCAACACAATACAATCAAGCAGACCAAAGCAAAGCACATCACTGTAAAACTACAAAAATGCAGACAAGTACTTAATAGCTTACAGAGAAAAAAGAAAAAAACAACTAGCACACAAAAAAGCAGGTCTCATTTAAAGGCTCAATAATCCAAATGGCTTCTACACTCTACCATCACCACCAGGAACTAACAACAATGCAGCAATACTCTCAAAATACAGAAGGAGATTTATTTCCATTCTAGATTCCTATACTCATTCAAAATATCAGTCAAATAGAGGAAGATCAGAATACAGTAAAGACATGCTGAGCCTTAAATTATCTTTGAAAGGTCTTACCTTCCTCTCCCAATAAGCATCAGCAGGATGGTCTGCCAAAATGAAGTTGAGCACAAAAGAGAAATACAAGAGCAATGGTAAACATGGATTCAAAACAGGAAGAAAGCTACGGGAAGAGAATGCCCTGGAGGATTCTGAAGAGGGTAGCAAGTCCAACTTCATGGCAAAGCCTCCCGCTCTTTTCATATGTGCCAACATTCAAGCACATGGAAGGCAATAGTCCTCATTGTCATTGAGATTCATACTGGTGATGGCCTATATCTGAGATCAAATGGTGGAGAATAAAGAATGTTCCTAACGTGAATTGTTGCAGTGATGCCTGCTATCTCTCTTTTAACCAACAACTTGGCAAACCTTTTGATCCCGAAAGACTACAACACAGAAGAACACACAAATCTTCCTTTTGAATGAAATTCTAATATTGCACACTTCATCAAATCTAAGAGCTGTCAATTGCAATTTGCAGTTCATATAAGGAGGAAGGATAAACAACCAAGACTGAGAATCTAACTGATGACACACACATACAGCTGAGTCACCAAATTGCTACATCCTCGCTAAAGGGTAAGTGAAAAGTAAACCGACTAGGCAGAGAAATAGCAGGAAAACTAGCTTGTCTCAAACTTGACACTAGTGGGAGAGAGAAAAATAATCTCCTCCTGGAATTTGAACCACAAGCCAGTACTCATGCAAGGTTTGTGAATTGAGTTCACATCATTCATGTGGTTCAAAAAACTGAAGAATTTTAACCTAGATAATTTAACTTGGAGTAGTTGCAGGTTGGTAGCACCTCAGGTGACTGGCAGAAGCGAATATAAGTCCTCTCCAGAAGAACTCAGTTTTAAGAACGCTTGATTGTAAGATACACCCCAATTTCACACCTAAAAAATGTGCACCTTAGAACCCATGACATGGTGCATAAATGGTTAAAAAGTTGATGGTTCCATCTAGTGAGAGGAATGAGCTTGTTTACTTAAGAGAGAGAGCATGTGAAGTACTCCTCTTTTCCCCTTTATTACTTTTCTGTGCTACTTTAACAAATTACCACCAATTTAGGGGTTTAAAACAACACATGCTTATTATCCTACAATATTATAGGTCAAAAGTCTGAGAAGGGTCTCACTGAGTTAAGAGCAAGGTGTCAGGAGGGCTGCTTACCTTTCAGCAGGCTCTAGGGGAGAATCTGTTTCCTTGCTTTTTCCAGCTTGTAAAGGCCGCATGTATTCCTTGGCTTGTGGCCCCCTTTCTCCATCTTCAAAGACAGCAACATCACATCTCTCTGACATTCCAAGTCTCTAACTCTAGCCAAGAAGTGCTCCCCAGTTTAAGGATTTATGTGATTAGATCAGGCCCATTCCTTAACCTTAGTCACATATGAAAAGTTCCCTTTTCCATGTAAAGTTGCATATTCAGAGGTTTTTTTTTTAATAAATTTATTTATTTTTACTTATTAACTTTTGGCTGCTTTTAGGTTCTTTGTTGCTATGCGCAGCTTTCTCTAGTTGCAGCGAGCGGGGGCTACTCTTCGTTGCTGTGCACGGGCTTCTCATTGCCATGGCTTCTCTTGTTGCAGATTCTTAACCACTGCGCCACCAGGGAAGCCCATTCACAGATTTTTGAGAAAAGGATGTGGACATCTTTTGGGGAGGTAGAGGAGGGACAATTATTCTGCCTACCTTGTTGTTTCCTTTGAGTTCTATAATGTGTGATGTATTACCTACTCAAGAATGGAAAAAATAAAATACATTCTTTAAAAAATAAATTATAAATGCCCACTGATCTTGCAATTCCAGTTCTCGGATTTTATAGATATATTAGCCATATATATGGGAGTGTATACAAGGTTATTCACTGCAAAATTGTAATATCAAAAGATTGAAAAGCACCTAAGGTACATCCATGGAATGGTGAATAAATTGTGCCTGCATACAAAACAGAATTCTAAATAGCCATTTAAAAGAATGAAGAAACTCATTATGTACTGATATGGAACAATCTATAAGGTTTATTTTAAGTAAAAAAAAACAAGGCCCAGAATAGTGTGTGTGCAAAATACTGTATGTCTGTACATTGGCTTATATAGTCATAATTTATCTCTGAAAAGATACACAAGAAATTGATAACAAGGGAAATTGATAACCATGCATTAACAAGGGAAAACTGGATCCAGAAGGTAGTATTAGGAGGAAGGCTCTTTCTTCACTGTCTACCACTGTGTACCTTTAAGATTTTGTGCCATTTGAATGCATCGCTCATTTAAAATATTTTATTTTAAAATTAAAAATGAACACTCAGATTAATCTTTTTTTTTTTTTTTTTTTTTTTTTTGCGGTACGCGGGCCTCTCACTGTTGTGGCCTCTCCCGTTGCGGAGCACAGGCTCCAGACGCGCAGGCTCAGCGGCCATGGCTCACAGGCCCAGCCACTCCGTGGCATGTGGGATCTTCCCGGACCGGGGCACGAACCCGCGTCCCCTGCATTGGCAGACGGACTCTCAACCACTGCGCCACCAGGGAAGCCCCAGATTAATCTTTAAAACAAAATCCAACTATCAATTATTTAAAATAACTATATTTTGAAAATAAATACAAATCATTACCAAGAAAAGCACACTAGTATATTTATGAGGTTAAAAAAATAAAAACATGAGGCAGTATTAAATCAGACAAAGTAGAATTTAAGGCCAAATTCCAAAATCTAGAATAAAAGAGTTATTTTATGTTGTTTAAGGGCATAATCCTCAAAAAAAAATTGTGAATCAGGATTGGCAATGTGTCAAGTAACAACAAATTGTATATGTGCATTTATGCATCATACAGGTCCTTATCCATGAAACAAAAAATTATGCAAAAAATTATGCATCATACCGGTCCTTATCCATGAAATAAAAAGAATTTTAAAATAAGGAAAAATTGACAGTAGTACTCTTGGTTGAGAGAGGTCTGAAATATCTAAAGCGTTGTAGAGCAAATAAAAAGTCAAATATAAACTTAAAAACTTATAAGAAATTGATAAGATTTATTTTACAAACACACAAGTTCAAGAGTGTTCTTACTCCCTGGAGTAAGAACTTCACAAACCCAACAGCCCTCGGAAAGCTACCACCTCTGTTGAAGTCAGGATATTCGGTGGACAACTAGGTCTATTTACTTCCTAATTTCCCTTTCCCTGCCCTCTAATTTTATAACACATTAAGCTCAAATTTAGGTCTCAGAAAAATTGAAGAATACTATATAGTATGTAACTGCAGGGTCACTCATAAATGTCAACACCATAAACATTGAATAAGAGAATGCCAAGAATCTGGTGAATATGGACAGTACAGTATATGCACAGATAGAAAATACACATGGAGGACAGAAAAGTAATCTCAAATAAATGACCTAAAGTGGAGTTCGCACAGGCTTTCTCCTCTGGCCACAATGCAATAAATGACAAAACCAAAACTAAATAAATAAAGGAGAAAACTAAAGCTAAAACCTAAAAGTGAGAATACTTTTAGGAAACTTAAGGGGACTGGGCCCAGCTGGTCTTAAAGACAAAGCCATAGTTTTAAAATCTTTCATGATTAAAAGAGAAAGAATGAACATATGTATACCAGCAATCAATTTTAGAAATTTTAAAAGAAACAATGAGCAATCTTCAGGGAAGTAGGACAATAGAAATAATGAATTAAAGAAAATATTGGTAAATTGTAAAGCAGAAATATGTATAAATCTAAAGTGTTGATTCTTAAAAAAAAAAACTAATAAAATGCCAAATATGATCAAGAAAGAAAATCCAAATTAAAATGAAAATGAGAAAAAGGTGCATATATTTATATTGTCAAGTAAGAATGAATAAATAGACCATGAATAGTATTTACATTTTCATACAATGTACTGAATGCTGTATGGATGAAGCCTGGAAAGACATTCTTTCTGTTTATTTAGGAAAATAATTTTCATAAATATAAAATGTACTAGACAATTAAAGTTATAAATAAAGCAAAAAACATGTGTTGCAGTAGTCAGTAGCGTTTGAGTTGGGAAAAAATAGAGAAAGGTGTGATCAGAAAAGCATCACAATCCACAGCCAGAGATGAACTGGGACTTGAGGTAAAGAGGAAGTGGGGACAAGAGGGGACCAAAGATTTTAAAGCTTCTATTCTGCTCTCTCTGACTCAGCTCCAGGGCTGAGTTTAAAAGGAAGATGTTAAAATCTTAGATTTCCCTTAGCCAGCCTCCATTTGAGGTTTCAAGCAAGAATTCTCTCAAATTCCTCCTCCTGCCTCTCTTTTCCACTCTGAACAAAATGAGGAATGCAAGAAGAGAAAGTACTCTGAATTCTTATCCTTTGTCCGACATAAACATATATACCCTTAATTGGAAAAGCTGACTGGGAAAGAAGTTAGGGAAGGAAGTTATTGGTGTACTTGAATTTGTCTTTGAAAGTATGAACTTAGATGGCAATCCAAACCTGAAGATTCAATAATGTTATGAAGAGTACTTACCAGTTCAATCATGTTGACTAAAGTTTACTAGGAGTCCTGAGATTCTCACCAAAAATAATATGAGGAAGAAATCTAATAAACAGTGAGTGCCTTTTCAGACAAAATCCTAATTACTTTTCATGCATTATCTCATTTACTTCACAAGAAAACATTTAGGTCCACTTGACAACTGAAAATAAGTATGTTAGAATACATTTAAATAGTTTAACTGAGTGTACAAATGTAGACCAAGTTAGACATTTCTTATCCAGTTCTAAGTCCAAATTCTATATTATTCCTTCTTGAATCAATCTCATATTTATTGTCATTTTAAAATGTGGGCTGCTTCTTCCATCTGTTTTCTTTCTTTTTGCCAGAGAATCTTCTTAGTTTTTATGTACTTATTTTTTTATTCTATAGACCTTGATTTGGGTATTTAGTCTCTTCTGATAATTCCTCCTTTATCTCTCAGCTGTTACTAAGATTTATCTCCTATTAGAAAAGCAGAGACAGATGTCAGTGGGCTTCTGTCTTGCATACTGACTATTTCTGGAGGGAAATAATTATTGAGTACCTCTGTGATGCATTTCACATCTGTTTGTAAAAGTAAAATTGCAGTAGTTCTCATTATTAAGTGGGCTTTCCTTCAACAAATGATGTGTTTTATCCTGTTTCCCCTTTTCCTGAGTTTTAACGACGACATCCTTCAAGAGACCAATGTAGAATTATGTTCCAACCTCCATTTCCCAGTCTAATGCCAACCTCCTTGTCTTTTCTTCAACTCTGCAGAAAATGTGATGTGTTCCCTTCAGATCCTCTGTCTCAAATATCTCCACATAGAGAAAATCACAATAAAGGATGGACAGGACAGATAGATGGATGGATGGAACTAGTATACTTTCACAAATTACTTTTGACCATTCTCCAAGATGAAGTTATTCAGAATAATCTGGCACTACAAATACAGATACCAATACAAAAGTATTTTAAATTATTTTTTCTTTCAAGAGTAGGAAATGTATGGACTCATGAATATATTGTGATAAATGACATGGATATAAGATATACTGAGCCATGGATTCAATTCTCAGTGTGCTATGCACATGAAAAATTTTCACTATAGTGAGTAACTCATCTTACTAATATAACTAAAATTAAATATGTAGATGAGATAATGAGTAGGTTTGGCTTTATAAGCAGTGTCTTTCCACTTTGGATGAAATGTTCCTTCCATTCAGGTAAAGAGACAAGAATCTTTTTTCAAGGATTGTTTTGTAAACTATTTCCCCAACAGCTTGGTACAGGTGTTATCAGGAAAAAAGAATATTGCTGGGAAAGATTCACTACTGAAGAAAGGAAGGTATAACAGGACTCCCGGTAAAATATGGTCTTGATCCAGTGGCAGGAAGAACCTATGAATCATCAGAACCATAGGGGAGAAAATTGGATTTTTCTCATTAAGTTGCTGAAATGTGGCATCATCAGACAGGCCAGTCTATGATGCTAAAGCATTCACACTTATCTCATTGTAAAATATATACACTTTCTTTTCAAGTATCTGTATACTAAACTTTAGCTAAAATTAGCAAGTGATGTTATGAATTTCCAACCATTTAGGGTAACAACTGAAAGCAATTGAAGTTTTAGAAAAAACGTATGCAATTGTGGAATGGCACATCAGGGAATTAAACATCTAAAACGATGTTAGTTATATTTAGTGTGTTTTTTCAGGAAGCTAGGATGGGGAGGGTTCTAAGTATATTTGTTTCAAAATGGATGCTTATGTCTTTTGAATTTGTTGAATTGAAAAACAATTGAAATCAATATAGCATCTGTGATAAATGCAGATGTGATATTATAATTAATGAGTCTGGGGAAACTGGCAATATTTGGCTATTTTTTCCTTAAAAAAGGAAATTTTTATAGCAGCCTAATATCCCCTGCAGTGCGTTTAACAAATTTAGAAAATGACCTTCATGCCCACTTCTGAAAATTATATGTTAATTATTTCTATATTTGGTGGAAAATGTGTATCATCTCTCCCATACCTAGCACCCATAGAAGCACTAGGTGGGGATAAATCTCTCATTCTATGAAAACATAGGATAAGAGTTCTATGCATTTTACTAGAGCTAAGAGAAAGGGTCAGAGATAAAAATAGAGAAAAGGATGAAAAGAGGAATAAGAACATCAGAGGAAGAGTTTCTGAAAAATAACTACATCTTAAAAAATATGTAAGTTTTAAAAAATTAAGAAAGGAAGAGCTCATGAGGGGTGGTGATATTAAGATTTAAAGTAAACTCAAGAAGAAGTCAAAAATTTTGAAAGAATTGGGGAACATTTAGGATCAAACCTGAGCTCTTAGGTGGTGATTCTTTTCAAACTGCTCTCTGCTTGCCCCTAGAGGCTTTGAAGTTTTGTGAATCAAGGCTATTATTTCTTTACAAGCCCCATGAGATTAAAATATAACGGAGTCCGGGGCTTCCCTGGTGGTGCAGTGGTTGAGCGTCCGCCTGCCGATGCAGGGGACACGGGTTCCTGCCCCGGTCCGGGAAGATCCCACGTGCCGCGGAGCGGCTGGGCCCGTGAGCCATGGTCGCTGAGCCTGCGCGTCCGGAGCCTGTGCTCTGCAACAGGAGAGGCCACAACAGTGAGAGGCCCGCGTCCCGCAAAAAATCAAAAACAAAAACAAAATATAATGGAGTCCAAGAAATAGATAGTCTGAGAGATGAGCATATGCACTCATTTCCTAGTTGCATTCAGGTGAAAGAGCACCTGGATTGTTGTGAGCCATTGTATAGAACACCATAAAATGTGGATTATTAAACCAAATAATTATTAAGCTTGAATAAAATCCTGTCTGTGCTAAATCAAATATTGCATTAGATTTGAGTGCAGGGGAATGAAAAAAGTTATTGAAAAACATAACTTCATTTTTGATATTTCCTACTCAATAATTGCCCTTTACTTGATTTTTTACAGTAAAAATAACTTGACCTAGTTCATAAAATACTAGAGTTCTACGGCATCTGAGTTCCAGAAGAACTATCCCCAAACACCTCCTTCAAAGTATCATGTGGAAATTAAAACGATTTGTAAAAAAAAAAAAAAATGCTTTCCTATCTTTAATTTCCTGTCATAGATTCTATTAAGGATTTTGCAATTTTTGTTTTAATTGGAAGGAAGATTCCCCTCTAAAAATATTCCCCTTTTAAGAAGGTTTTGGGTTCCAAACAAATATTAATTACAGAGGTATTTCGATAGCTAACTGCAAGACAAAGAAAAAGTCTCCCTTATAATGTATCTCTTCCCTTTACAAACTTTAAATTGGATAAGAGAATTTATTTAACTTAGAGGTTCCATATCATTTTCTTCTCTCTTCCTAATTTATAACCCTACACTGAAAAATTGGCTACTCAACTTGCTATTTTTAATGTGAAGGAAACTAAACAAAGGCTTTTACAGTACCGCTCAAATATCTAAAATATTAAACAAAAGTCTATTGACACAGAAAAATAACCAAACAACTGCTAATGATTTTCCTATAATTTCCGTATTTTTATCCTACTTTTCCTAAAGCGCTAGCCAAATTCCAGGGGATGTTTTGGTTCCCTCACTCTGGCCATGAGGACGAGTTCTAACATGTGCAGCTGCAGTTCATTTGCCTCAGGCGTGCCCACACAGCTCAACCGCCCTGACAATGGGCACTTCTTTTCCGTGACTTTTCTGAAACTCATTTAGTCAGCATATGACAAAAAATAAAAAATAAAAATAAATTAAAAACCCTCCTGAGGTAGTTGTAAGGGAACAGAATGGTAGTAGTTTGAAATGGAAACGAAGTTGTGTTCAAGTAGGTAATTAGATAAGACAAGTAAAGATAACATTTAATTAAATGATCTCCTTCTGTCCAACTGGGGTTTACTATTGGCTGACAGAGATTAGTCTGCTCTAAGCGTCTAGTCAAATATGTAACAAAGGAAAATATTCTCAAATTTAGGGTCAAAAGGCAATTATACTGCAATGTCTCGAAATGGGCACCAAGATATCTTGATTTGGCAGATATATATAATCACTCATGTTTCTAATTAAGAATTGTCAGGAGGATGAGGGCTGTCTCCTTGAAGCTATCTCTCTTCTTTTCTTCTTTCAAGTGCCTTACGTGCCATGCCTAAATGTTTGCTTTGCTTTCTTGCTATTCTACTGTGGAACATTAAATGCTTCTCTGTGTGGCTAAGAGCTTACATTTCAATGTGTCGCACAAAACCAAACAAATGAAAAAACAATTCCGCTATTGTTACCTGGGTGTAGACTAGACATTCTCAGTACATTGTTTTGACGATATTGTTTTTAGGCTAAATCCCTATTTTCAACACACTGAACCATAATGGAGAAGGAGTGCAGAAAAATCACGACTGTGGGCACAGTACTACGCCCCCCAACCCAAACCCTTGTAATTTAACAATAACAGAGCCGCATTAATAGTGTCCTGGGCTACAGCAGCACAAGTTTTTGGTACAGCTTTTATGACCTATGCTTGCAAGTCTGTGGATTGTAGTCACGTTAATGGCAAACACTTGGTGCCCTCAGAGAAATTTCACATTAATAAAACCTACAAAGCACAGTTCTGTTCCTTTGAAGTTGCTACTAAACATGTAATATTAGCTTGTGAAGCATTAGAAGAGGAAATGAGCTCGATAAGGACTCTTGCAGTAATAGCTCTAAATTGATTATTTCCTTCCCAAAATAAACTTGCCAGGCAGCCCTGTGGGCTTACTTCCGAAGACTTGCTCTGCCCAGGAATCTTATCACAAGGAAATGAACAGGAAAAACGCAGACATACTCTGATAAGACACATTCGCCAGATATTAATATGGTTATGAGATTCAGTCTTTTCTAAATGAACCTAAGAGCTCAAGTGCTGCCATGAATTAAATAATCATTAATTGCATCCTAAATGTGGGGCAAAGAAGGAACAATGTCTTTTAATGTTATTATGTTAAATAGTCAAACACAATAATTTCTAGTTAAGTGTGAAGGAAGGTAAATTGTGTATTGTGGTGTGAAAAACATCACATTTAGAAGTCATATGAAAAGATATGTAAAGAACAATCTTTCAAAAGACATCCTCAGAATATACCCTTGAACTTAACAATACCGTATTTTGGTGTCATTCATCTGCATCTCCTATTTGAAATCAGAGGCAAAAAAGTCACATTTGCTGTTAATAATCCATCTTTAAAACTCTTTTTTCTGATCTTCCAGATATGTATCTACATAAAAAAATAAATATTTCTTTAAAATAAAAAAGAAATAAGTCTATTCAGGAAATAGCATTTTCTGCATTCCTTGGACTTCTTCAATTAGTATTAGCCACAAAAGAAAAAGAATTTGGAACTAGGAATTCTTGTGGTTTGGGTTTCTATGAAGAAAAGTCTCTTCTTGCCCAGAATTACTTTGCGACAAGGTTTATTCTAAGTACATTGTTCCTGCAATTGTTTTCAGACTAATGGATAAATATTGATTTATATAATACAGATTGCCTGATTTTCCACCTAAATGTGTAGTTCTTCCCACATTTATTCTGGTCCAAAATTGAATCCAATTTATTATTAGGACATTTAGAAAGAATTTTTACTCTAATAAAAGAACAGAATTGAGGGCACTGGAATAATTATCACTCTGTTATCTTTTCAGAAAATACATTTGTAGCAGTCTAGAAACATAATTTTAATTATGAAAAACATGTTCAGTAAAGTAAATCTAGATCTTTTCCCACAATTTCCATTTAAAAGACTGACAATTACCATGGCATTCTCTTCATTTTAGCCTTTGAAGAAGACTTGAGAAGTCAAAGTGATGTTTTTCTTGCACTGAATAAAGTTCATAATCCAAGGTCATATTTACTAAATTTTTAAAATTCTATTAACTTGCATTTCAATGCATATATATGAAAAGTTTCTTTTTTGTTTTGTAGGCAGAACTGTCTTTTTTTTTCCCACTATACACAACACCTTCATTGAAAATTCACTTCTAGTCCACAATAATGTTATCATTTTAAGACGCCCCTGGAACTAACATATTCTATGAATTAATTTTTAAATAGATGACACCTGTGTGACTTTTATCCCTTTAGTTTTATCTGCATTTTGTCCATGTTGGAGTATAAATCTCCCGTCTGTATCCTAGTTCTCTAAAATCCATTTGCCTTAGGTCTCTGACTTGTGTGATGTTTACAACACCACACAATTTAATACATTTGTTAAATCCGCCTACGTGCTACCTTATCTTCCCTCCAACCATTCTAATAATATTTTTGCATAATATAGTCACTGTGGATGAGCCTCGATATTCTCTTGAAATATCTCCCACTAGTCATTCTATTTTAAAGTACCATGGTTAAAGTTATTCAACATGATCTCATTTTATATGCTGTTCCCAGGAGATAAAATGTTGTAAAGGGCTATTCCATGCTTTTCTGAAATACATACACAGAAAAACTTTTTGGAAAAAGGAATTTATTTAGAGGCCTAATCTGGAATCTGGAAATTAATATAATCCTTACTTCTCACTATTCTTTGCCTTGGTTCAACTTACTTAACTAGCTATTTATATTTAATATTTCATACTATGAAAGTAGAGAAGGTTTACCTTTCTTAGGGAGATACGATCTTTGCTTTGAAGAAAAACTTGAAAAACGTACTTGGAGTTGGGGGTGAGAATCCAAGGGAATCCTCAAGCCACAAAATGATCTCTAAACTGCTTTGCTTAAGCCAAGTAAAGGAATTGATTCTGAAAAGAGAGAGAAAGAAAAAGGGAAGTTGAGAGTCCTGTTTCATGGAAAGCAATGGTGAGCTGAGAAACTAGTTCAATCCAACACAGGGCTGCCAATAGATGTTTTAGCAATTTCTTCCTTTAGTGAAGGGTAATTGGGCATTTATGAGCCAGGGACTATTCTAGGCTCTGGTTATATAGA
This sequence comes from Delphinapterus leucas, assembly GCF_059928025.1. NCBI lineage: Eukaryota > Metazoa > Chordata > Mammalia > Artiodactyla > Monodontidae > Delphinapterus > Delphinapterus leucas. Next base: position 17,861,010 of record NC_143133.1, read on the forward strand.
AATAAACAACTAAATAAATACCTTCTCAAGGAGCTTTCACTCTTCTGAGGAAGTCACACAATAAACTAGACAGATGTAGATAGATACAGACAGACAGACAGGCATAGATGTTAGATACATAAATAGGTTATATTGGCATTAGATACAATTACAACGATGCTAAGGAGAAAAAATTAAGCACAGAAGGGAGTAGGGAATGTAGGGTCAAGGGTGGCAAATATAAACAAGATCATCAGAGAGGTTCTCCCTGAGAAAATGACGTTTTAGAAAAGAGGTGAAGGTGAGGGTGATAAAATATGTAGGTGTCTTGAGAGAGAACATTTCAGGCAGGGAAAACAGAAGTGCAGAGTCTTCGAAGATGGAATGTGCCTCGTGTGTGTGTGTGTCAGGAGTCGAGAGGAGGCTGGGAATGCTAGAGCAGAGCAATGAGGTCAGAGAGGTAATGAGAGGCCAGATCACTTAAGAAAGGAGTGTGAATTGGAGCTTGGTCATTTGGTGACTGGGCTTTTGGTGAGTTAATCTAGATCTAAATGCCACAGGCCAGATTGGGTGCTGTTACACATGAGGGTCATGGCTAACCATGCTGATATCCCTCCAGCTTCTTTATTCTGAGGAGCTTCAAAGAGTGTGTGGCCTCTGAGAACTGCTTAAGTTCTATGAGTGAGATGTATACATACATACACACACACACACACACATAAACACACACACACACACACACACACACACACTACCTATCCTGATTCCCATAGGTTTCTGCCAGTACTGTTGCTGACTTACTTTACACAATCAATTTTCCAATCTTTGAATTTATCATCACATAGAATGTCTTTTATCATTTGATCCTATTGCCAAAGATGCTTAGTAGATCTAATAGGTCAGATGGTTGTACCCACAACTGCAGCCAAGCTCAGTGCCACATGCAGACAGAGAATTATAAGCCAGGCCAAAACCCACCATCAACAAGCTGTAGTACAGAAAATCCCCTGTAACATATATGTCTCTTTTTTACCTTGCAAAGTATTCCTTGTAGGAAGATAAAGAGCAGAGAAAAAAGAAGCTGTTAGGAGAAGTTGGGGGCTAGGACATTCATGTTCAGCTGCAATGCATTTTCCTAGTATCAAAATTGCTTATAGACAAAAATAATTATTTCAAATGCAGTTGCCTTGAATTCTCCTTCCCAAACTTATGACATTTATATTTATAAATGTGAATTTATAAATGTAAATTTTTGCATTCAGAGCCTAAGCTTATGTTTCAAAAGTGACTAGAACGTTTGGTTTTGTACGAAGTTGTTAGCCTTTTAAATATATAAAATGCCATTAAGAAGGCTATTCCAGTGCAGAATCCTCTAACCAATAGGCCACATGTCATGGCCAAATTCAGCTATTCTCTCCACTATCATATTAATTACTTTTTGATAAGCTACCCAAATCTCAAGAAATGAGATTTGAATGTCTATTTCTAAAGCTTACTACCATCTTGTCACCCTTGCTTAGGTTGTTAAAGTTAAATGTCAGAATTTGTGACAGAAAACTCCCAGGGTTCTCTCTTACCTTTGAAACTTTCCCAACCCTTGCTTTGATCCTGAAGTTAATGATCCTGAAGTTAATGAACCTACTTCTTCCTCAAGTATTGAATCCCTTTCTCTACATAAGAATAACCAAGCTTTTTCCCCATACAAATCCAGTGTCCTCAACAAGTGAGGCAGGCAACACCAAGGTCCAGAAACACGGATCTCTCAACAGAGTAAAGAGGAACCACTCCCTTGGGCTCCCCGGAACTTTGGGCAGATGGAGGTGAGCACTAAAGCAACACAGTAATGAGTAACTGCTTCTTTCAGAGAGACACCCCTAGTTATTCTGTCTGCCCACTGGGCAAATCATTGACAGTCCTGTTATGCAAGTATTGTGCTGTCCCTGATGTGGTCTGAATGTCAACTTGTTGGCTACTTTCTGTTGATTTCTTTCCAGAAATGGAGGAGGGGGTGGGAGAGAGAGAGAGAGAAAGAGAGATTCTTTGTTATTTGGGGGGAAATAACCTTTTAATAATCCCAGTCAATTAGCATCAGTATGCACGTAATCTGTTTAGTTTCAGAATAAGTTGGTTATCAAAAAAATTCAATAAATACAACATTTCATACTGCAGAAGTAGTCTTGTTTTAATTGGAGTCATCCTAAGCCAAAAAAACAAAGTCCACTACTTTGTCTTTTGCAAGGACTCCGTATCTGCCTACAAGTCCCACATTCGGGGTCCACTGCCCGGCTTCCTCTATCTTACCTGGCAGAGAAGCCCACGGCTGCCTGGGCTCTCTTTCCATCCTTATCTAGTTGTGCATACTCTCTTCGTTTCCCAGTTCCAAAATTACTATTTTATTTAGGGACATTCACTGGATTTAAGGGCATGCATTCAAGGGCAGAACTTCCATACCTTCAAATTAATCTGATAAATGATTCTGTACTAATGGGTTAAGGTTATGGCTGAAAGAGTCTCAGTTCAATCATGTAAAAAAGAAGATTTTAAACTATAACTATGTGTCACAATGAATTTCAACCCTATTAGATGCACCCTTTCCTTTTTAAACATGTATTTTGTAATGCTGCTTTTATTGTTCAAAAATTAACTTCATAGGCAACACAAACTACTTACACACGATTTTTAAAGTCTATACAATGCATTAAGCATGATATAAAGAAAATAAGAGACAATAACTTACCTAAAGTTTATAGAAAGTTGTATGCTCTAGAAGACATAGTGAAGCAGTCAGCTGCAGAATCATGGTAACTAGAGCATCTGTGAGTGCAGACCGCTAGAGGTGGGTACTGCTTCTCCAGTATCATTCTTCACAATGGCCAACAAATTTAGTAAAGTTTCAAACAAAACAAGAGTCCAGTCTTTTTCTGATTTATACATTGGTTGCTGCAGCAGACACACCGAAGTCATAACCCTGTGCAATCCCCTCCCCTTGAAAGTGGATAGAACCTGAGTGACCTTCCTGCTACTAAGCAATAGATACAACAAAAGTGATGAGATATCAATCTGTTGATTATGTTTCACCAGGTGGCTGAGATGAAGGGAATTTGTAGATGTAATTAAAATCCCTAATCAGTTAATTTAGAGTTCATCAAAAGAGAAATTATCTTGAATAACCTCATCAGGGGAGCCCTTCAAATGAATTTAGAGATCAGAGAGACGCAAAGCAGCGGCGATTCTATTTCTAGCCTTGAAGAAGTCAGTGGCTACGACTTACAGCTGCATGGATATGAATTCTGCCACCAACCATGTGAGTTTGGAAGAGGATCCAATTTTTAGATGGGTTGACATCTTAATTGCCGGCTTGTGAGAGCCTGAGTAGAGGACTCTGCTAAATGTGGCCAGACTTTTGACCCATGACCCGGAAAATATATTTATTATCTCACTTTATTACGTGAGATAATAAATATATGTGTTATGAGCTGCTAAGTGTATGGCAACTTGTGCAGCAATAACAAATAAATACAGTTACATTCTTCATATATTCAATGTATAATTTAAAACATTAAAAATTAATTTATGTCTATATGCAAAACACAGGTAGAGGTTCAGATCATTACAAACAGTGTTTTCACCTACAGTAATATCCAGTGGGACTTTTGAGTGTCAGTCAGAACATATGAGAATTCTTTCTCATGTAGACTATCCCTCTCACTGCAGGATGGTTAGTATTCCAGGACCCCATCTAATAACTGCCCGTAGCACCCCACTAAACACTGTGTCAAGGGGGAAAAAAAAAACTCTTCCAAAGTTTCCAAATTCCCACTGTGGAGACTTTAATTTCCCTAGGTAAGACCCAGCGGCCTGTAAGGTATTAACACAATCTGGAGCCAAACTTCTGATTCAAACTTTTAAGTAGCGTTCTTAAATATATTGCTATTTGGGGGCTGGAGAGGGGAGTGTGAAAGACAACTTCAAGAAACTGATAAAAGCATCAGATTCCTTTCCCCTGGGGAAAAGAAATGAACAAGAAAAAAAAGAGCACCAAATGTTTACATAAAATTGTGGGGTACTGGGTCTCCTGAAGGACATCTATGAGTCTCTATAAGTACATACTCCTTACTGTATGGGTGCAGATTTCAGAGATGGAATATCAAGAAGATAAGCCCATGGCAAATAGACTGTGGAAGTTTCTTTGAAAATAAAGGATTTGAATCTGTTCTTTAAACAATCCCCTCCAGATAGAGCCCAGGCAGCTCCTAATCAGCCAGCCAGCCATCAGCTAATAAAGTTCCTCTTTCTTGGGCTTCCCTGGTGGTGCAGTAGTTGAGCGTCCGCCTGCCAATGCAGGGGACACGGGTTCGTGCCCCGGTCCGGGAAGATCCTATATGCCACGGAGCGGCTGGGCCCGTGAGCCATGACCGCTGAGCCTGCGCGTCCGGAGCTTGTGCTCCGCAACGGGAGAGGCCACAACAGTGAGAGGCCTGCGTACCGCAAAAAATTGTTCATCTGCTGCCCAGGAATGATCTGAGAAACTGAGGAAGCTTGCGAAGATTCTTAAAGATAATGAAGGAGTAATTACAATCATTTCTGTTTTACCAAAAGGTTTAATTAAAAACAGTTGTAGAGAAAATGTGTTTCTTATCCTTCAGTTGTTTTGTAATCAGCAACAAAAATGAGAAAGTACCAACTCAAAAAATTAAGGAAGCAGGGACATTTTAAAGGAAGCAGTCTGAGGTGAAGAGTAAAAAATTTTTCACAAAAAAAAAAAAAGAGTAAAATTTTTGGTGCATAATGCAGAATACAAAATGGAGAACAATGAAAATGATCATTAACAGTTTTAGGGACCTTCTTTTGTCATGGTCCATTTTTTTTTATTGAATGCATACCACTCACTTAAGTGATCTGAATTTGATTGCAATGATGACATTTGTTTGAGGGCTTTATAAATCAAGGAAATTAGACTGTGTTTTTCTGCCATATGTGTTGCAGTTTTTCCCCCCAAAATGTCAGTTGTGTTTTCTTTGTTGACAATTCTTTTCATCAGACAGAAGTTTGTTTAAATGAATGATTTTCTTTGGATTCTCATGGACACTTTATGAATTCTAGGTTCAAGCACATGTAAGAAGTCCCTTCTTGCTCTAAAATAATAAAGTTATCATTGTTTTCTTCTAGAAATTTTGTTTTTATTTTAAATGTTTAATATTTGGTATGAGGAATGAGATAAATATCCAGGTTTACTTAATGTTTTTTCTAAATACTTAGTCACTTGTAATAAATTTAAATTTCCATATGTGTTTGGAACTATTCCTGGATTGTGTTTTGCTGCTATTTATTCATAAGGACTAAGAAATTTTAACTTTTGTTGCTGTATTGTACATGTTTTAGAAACAGTAAGCCTAGTTCCTTGTTATTAGTTTCCTTTTTCAGAATTCTTTTTTTTTTTTTTTTTTTTTGTGGTACATGGGCCTCTCACTGTTGTGGCCTCTCCCGTTGCGGAGCACAGGCTCTGGACGCGCAGCCTCAGCGGCCATGGCTCATGGGCCCAGCCGCTCCGCGGCATGTGGGATCTTACCGGATCGGGGCACGAACCTGTTTTCCCTGCATCGGCAGGCGGACTCTCAACCACTGCACCACCAGCGAAGCCCTCCTTTTTTCAGAATTCTGAATATTCTTTCATGTCAATTCCTCCAGATGAGTTTTACATTAGATTATCAGTAAAATACCATATAAGAATTATATTGATACTTGGGATCATATTAAATTAATAAATAAATTTAAGCATACTGATGTCTTACAATACTGATTCTTCCTACTCAAGAATATAGAGTATCTTTGTATCTATTTCAGTGATCCTTTATGTCTCTCAGAAAAGATTTTACCTTTACTTCATTTAGGTATTACACATTTCATGTTTGGCATATTTCTAGATATTTTGTGTTTGAACTGTAAAGGGAAAATTCTTCCAATTATATTTTCTACTAGGCTATTATTTGCATATAGAGAAACTCTTTTTCTTGATTAACAATTTTGAAAATAGCTGTCACTCTGAACTTTCCCAGTGACTATTTTGTTGATTTTCTTAGATTTTCTGGTTAACAATCCAATTCTGTGATCTAGAAATAATACTAGCTTATATAATATATATGTAGATAGACCTTATACTTTTGTTCTTTTATTTTTTTCAATTGCATTTCCTAGTATCATCACAAAAGTTAAAATAATGGTTCTTTCAGTGAATGAGCATTAAATGTTGACTTTCCTTTTGAGGCAAAACTATTTTTTATATTAAAGTCATGTCCATATATTTCCTATTATACTACATATTAAAATCAGGGTACCAAATTCAATTTAAAAATGATATTCTGAATTCTTTTTGAAATGTTTTCTTTCTCTTTTTATCTATTAATATGATGTACTGTAAGTTATAAACCATTTGCTGTGAAAACTGTTGTGTTTTAATAATGTAAGTTTTAAATGAGCACATTTTAATTATTTGTCATTTGATAAACATTGTGCTCTACAAGAAGTTTAAGTCAGAGAAATGTCAGTAATAGAGTTTACTGGACACAGGCAGGTTCAGCATCCTGCATTCATTTAAAGCTTAAGTTCAAACGGTCCAGAACCATCTATGCTCATTTCAGCTGCCAGTTATGTCTTCTGTTCCTTGGCTGCATATTTCTGTGTTTCAATAGTAGATTCAAAATAAGTAATGATAGCACAGTGACTGTAAAAATGAAATTTAATTACTTAAATTATGAAATTTAATCACTTAAATTTTTAATTCATTTATTTTTAATTGGTGTCTGTGTGCTTTTTTAATAGTTTTATTGAGATATAATTTCCACAGCATAAAAATGACCCATTTTAAGTATACAATGTTATTTTTTTAAATTTACAGAGGTGTGTAACCATCACAATCTCATTTTAGAACATCTCCATCACCTTTAAAAGCTCTCTTGTGCCCATTTGCAATCAATTTCCATTTCCACCCCCAGTCCCAGGCCACTATTTATCTGCATTCCAACTCTAAAGATTTGCCTTTCTGGACTTTTTATATAAGTGGAATTATACACTAGGTAGTATTTTGCATCTGGCTTCTTTCACTTAGCATAATCTTTTGGAAGTTGATCCATGTTGTAGCATGCATTGGTACATCATTTTTTCCTTATTGTCAAATAATGGTCCATGTATGACATACCAAGTTTTGTTAATCCATTCACCAGTTGATGGGCATTAGATTGTTTCTACTCTTTGGCTACTATGAATAATTCTGCTATGAACATTTGTGTACAAGTCTTTGGTTGGACATATGTTTTCATTTTTGAAATACCTAGGAGTGGAATTGCTGGGTCATATTTATATTTAATTTTTTTTTTAACTTTTAAAGAAACTGTACTGTTTGTTTTCAAAATCATAAAAATGAAATGTTACATCAGGGGTATGACTTAGCAGTTGCCTATATTTTAGAAAATTTTTTATTATAATTTTTTATTATAACTCATTTATTACTTACCAAACAATTATTATAAGACTGTAAATAAAAGTTTAAAGTTCAAACTGCTTTGTAACTATGAAAACTATTGAATTAATTTGCCTTTGTTCTTTTTTATACTTTATAAGTTATTTATTTATGTTTGTTTTTCCTATTTTTATTTTTCCTTTGTTTTGGTTTATCTTTAATTATTTTATTTTTAAGTTATATTTTTAAGCCGTCATGTTTATACATATGAAATTCAATTTAAAACTGTCCATTAATGATGACTATTAGACATATCATGGTGGTCATTTCATAATGTATGCAAATGCCAAATCACTATGTAGAACATCTGAAACTAACATAATATTGCACATCAGCTATATTTCAAACTTAAAAAGTGAAAATTAAAATCTGTTATTATTGGGCTTCCCTGGTGGCGCAGTGGTTGAGAGTCCGCCGGCCGATGCAGGGGACATGGGTTCGTGCCCCAGTCCAGGAAGATCCCACATGCCGCGGAGCGGCTGGTCCCATGAGCCATGGTCACTGAGCCTGCGCTTCCAGAGCCTGTGCTCCACAATGGGAGAGGCACAACAGTGAGAGGCCTGCGTACCGCAAAAAAAAAAAAAAAAAAAAAAAATTATTATTTATTTCATTTGTAAAATTTATTAAAGGTAATTTTATAAAATAGAGGAGGGGATGTGAACAAATGATTCACTTCAGATGTCTAAGACGTTAGGTATGCCAATGAAATTTGACAACTAAAGGGAACCAACCCCTTAAATAATTACTTGATGATCAAAAGCTATTTGTCTCAAGGCACCTCTTCTACTCTGTACAGACTTTGAGCACTGCCAGCTTCTTTCAATGAAAGGGAAAACAGAACTGTTTGGAGTCATACCAGATATTACAGGAGGGAAAAACGGCATATTAGAAGGTAGGAAAGATTGAGAAAGGGAAAGAAAAAGGTGTGTGTGAGGATATGGCGATTTAAGGAGATGAATTTGGTGAAGTCACTGCCCAGTCCCTAGGAGTGAGGTCAGCAGATGGCTTCCATCTGTTGGCATCTGTACAATCTTATTCAGCTGTCAAGACCTGCCTTGGCCATGATCACTCCCATTTCGGAGCAGCCGCTGGGATGACTGAATGAGGCAGAAATACAAAGGCATAATATTCAGCCCAACAGGGGACAAAGGCCTAGCCATTTCGGCTCCAGAAGGGAGAGTGTCTGGATAGCAATTCTTACTCCTGAACACCTTGCCATTTTGGTGCATCACAGTTGTACTTTTTCCTCTGCCCAAACCCGTTTACCCACCCTCTTTAACAGGAATCCAAAGACATTGGGACCTGAACTCAGTGCGATGTAGGAGTGTGGGTAATGGGAGGAACATTCCACAAAAGTAACAGGAACTACCTTGATGTAACAGTCAGCAAAAAATGGAGACATCTCAGTTAAATTCAAGGCCACAGTTAAATTCAAGGATATTATGTTGAAAAACCTAATGTACACTGGGCATATTAGTTAGGGTTAAGTGATACATACTTCCTGCTATAATCAGTAAACCTCTAGACCTCCCTTAATCTGATCTTTACAGCAAGGATACTCACTTTGTTTAACTGAAAAATCTTACTGAATCTTTCTTTTAATAATTTTTAAAGTTTATTTCTTACTATAGTGGGTCAGAAGCAATCCTTGACCACTGGACCATCTCCATTTTCTTTAATCTCTATTTGAAAATCAGCCAATTCCTTCTTTTCACAAATCACCAAAGGCAGCCAACAATAGGCATTACTATAACTATTATAAATCGGATCTCCTATCAGGTACATGGTCTGTCTTCCAGGTTATCCACAGGCATCAGTTTTACCACATATTTTGCCATGGCCTCAGAGCATTCTCAAGCAATCCTGCTTGCTACATTTTTATCTTTGGAACCTGACAACTAATCCAATACTACAAATTTTAGAGTTTTTATTATTCTAGCACTCCACTTCAAGCTACTGATTTCTGAATTAGTTAAGGTAAGTGACACTAACGCTGTTACAGATGATCTCCTAAACTCTGCATAATAGTTTATTTCTCACTCCTATGCAGTCACATTGGTTGTTTCTGCTCAGTGGGCAGCCTTGCTGATGGCCACATAGGGACCAAGACTCCTTCCATTTTGTGGATCTGTACTCATTGAGGCCACTAGAATCCTATGCATCCAGCTGGTAGAAGGAGGAAGAACAGGAGGAATTAAAAATGGAAACACTTTGGGCTTCCCTGGTGGCGCAGTGGTTGAGAGTCCGCCTGCCGATGCAGGGGACACGGGTTCGTGCCCTGGTCCGGGAAGATCCCACATGTCACGGAGCGGCTGGGCCCGTGAGCCATGGCCGCTGAGCCTGCGCGTCCGGAGCCTGTGCTCCGCAACGGGAGAGGCCACAACAGTGAGAGGCCCAGGTACCAAAAAGAAAAAAAAAAAAAAAAAAGGAAACATTTTGTAAGCCAGACCTAGAAGTGACAATATCACTTCTATCCACATTCTGTTCCCAAGAAACCAAACATGTGGCCACAGACAAAGGAACCTGATAAATATAGTCTAGCAGGAGGTCCAACGGGGAGACAAAGTGAGATTTGTGAGCAGAGAGCCAGTCTCTTCCACAGAGGTGGAGCAAGTAAGATGATTGGCAGCAGTGCTGAGGGCTTTCCCCAAAGCAGCAGAGTTGTTCTTTAGGAGAGCAGGTAGGAGAACCAGTAATGAGTCCAGTTAGAAACAGGGCATTTGCTTTTGAAGAGTCCAAGCACAAAACAAAAACCTAAAGAGTGTCTTCCTGGAGAGCACAAAGAGGAGGCACTAGAAGACATTGCCGCGCTTGGATCTGTTTAGTAGCAGAGCAGGTTTGCAAACAAGCAGAAGAAACTATGCAAGGGTGAAGTTCTACTGATTAGGGTGTTGCTTGCTCCACATTTTCTCTAGGTTGCCAGAATTCTAAGAAAGCATCTAATCTTCTCACTTGAGGTCTAAGAGAGCAGGCCTCACCTACAGTAAAAGGGAGACAATTTAGGAAAAATCTATTAACTTTCTTATCAATAGAGATTTCAAGGCAATAAGTCATATATTTTGTAAGTAAGATTTATGAAAAAATATTAAGCAAGAAGGACAGAATTACTTTTTTTGAATTTTTTGAAGTATAGTTGATGTACCATATTATATAAGTTTCAGGGGCACAGCATAGTGATTCACAATTTTTAAAGGTTATATTCCATTTATAGTTGTTATAAAATATTGGCTATGTTCCCTGTGTTGTACAATATGTCCTTGTAGCTTATTTATTTTATATATAGTAGTTTGTACCTCTTAATCCCCTACCCCTCTCTTGACCCTCCCTCCTTCCCTCTCTCCACTGGTAACCACTAGTTTGTTTTCTATATCTGTGAGTCTGTTTTGTTTTTCCTTATGTTCACTAGTTTGTTTTATTTTTTTAGATTGCACATATAAGTGATACCATACAGCATTTGTCTTCCTCTGTCTGACTTACTTCACTTAGCATAATACCCTCCAAGCCTATCCATGTTGCTGGAAATAGGCAATTTTCATTCTTTTTAAATGGCTGAATATTATTCCATTGTGATATATTGATATATATATATATATATCACATCTTCTTTATCCACTCATCTGTTAATGGACACAGGTTATTTCCATATCTTGGCAATTGCAAAATAATGCTGCTGTGAACATTGGGGTGCACATATCTTTTTGAATTAGTGGTTTTGGTTTTTATGGATATATACCCAGGAGTGGAATTGCTGGGTCATGTGTTAGTTCTACTTTTAGTTTTCTGAGAAACCTCCATATTATTTTCCACAGTGGCTGCACCAATTTACATTCCCATCAACAGTGTATGTGGTTTCCCTTTTCTCCACATCTTTGCCAACATTTATTTGTGTTACTTTTAAAATGATTCACTGGAGGAAATAGAAGAAAAATTATTGTATTGGTTAGCTATTGCTGTTTAACAAATTATCCCAATAAGAGTAATATATTTTTATTGTCCATGCATCTGCAAATCCACTGGAATCTGACTGGCCTAAACTGGGCTCAGCTGGGAAGCTTTTTTTGTCACTATATGTTTATCATTTAGCTGGAGTGCCTGTGCTCCACATCTTTCTTTTATCCCCCTAAGGGGACCAACAGGCTATCCAAGAATATCCATGATGTATTCTTTTCATGGCATTGGCAGAGATGGAAGAGAAAAAGCAGAAACATGTGAGGTCTTCAAGGCCTGTTCTTAAAATACACACTGTGACTTTCATTCATATATCATTGGCCAAAGTAGGTCAGCAAGCTAAGCCTAGAGATGAGATGGAGGAAATACATGCCATCCATGACAATGAGGCCATGGCAAGGGAAAAGATGCAAGAAGGGGTGAAGAATTGAGAACAATAATACAATCTATCAAATTTCTTTCAACAAAATTAAAGTAACTTAGCTCCAAAACAAAAGACAGAAGAGAAAAGAGATTGTCTTCCTTCTCTTTTCACCAAGGTATATCCAGATGTCGGTGTCTTACTCTTTATATGTAACCTCTTTAAATCTTTAGTTTGAAATTTATTTCTATTAATGTTTCTTTTCAGTATGTGGTTAGTATATGTTCAAAGGAAGAAGAAAAAGAAGTGCTGGCAAACAGAGGAAAATAAAAATGGAGCTGAAAAAGAAAAAAATGCTATAATTATAAATGTTATAAAACTAATTTAATATTAATTATAAGAATACAAGGAAAACTTGTTAATGTAGAAAATTAAGTGAACCACTTCGAAGCTCTCTACCAGGCTGCAGAAGAAAGAAAATGAAGATGAAATAACAGAGGATGTATTAAACTGGAGGACAGCACAGTGGGACCCAAATTTGATAAATGATTCTTTAAAAGAGAACAGAAAAAATACTGAAAAGAAGCATTAGTAGAAAAAATGGAGTTGAATCTAAATATTTAAAGAGGTAACATCTGAAGGGTAAAATACCAACATGTAGATACACCCTGGTGGAAAGAGTAAGAAGACAACAGACTAGAGGCTGGGAAAAATAATGCAACCCACAATGAAGAGCAATTAAACTGAACTAGGACCCCTTCTGTACCACATTAAATGCAGAAGAAATGGGAGAACATAACTACAAATGCCATCAGGGAAACAAACTTGAAGCTTCATATTCTATATTCACCCAAGTTACTATTATACCCAAGTTATATGAATACTTCATATTCTATATTCACCCAAGTTACTATTATACCCAGGTTTTGCTTCACGTGTAAAAGTAATGAAAGGATATCATCCATATGTTTGTCCTGGAAAAGAACAGCCAAACTGCTCAAGAAAGGGTTCTATCAAGATATTTCTGTACACAGGAAAGGGAAATGATGGTGTAAGAACAGAAGCGAGTATTACATTTATTAAACATCAAAACATAACAAAATATATTAGAATGTACATTTTAACAATATTTGAAAGAAAAGTCATTGAGCCATCACATAATATGAAAATAATACTTTAAGAAGCTGGGAACAAAATCATAGATTATATTTTTAAAGGATATAATAGGAGAGAACAATATAAGTTTATGACATGAAATTATAACTCATAAAACTTCAAGCTGAATACTAATATACAGGATTATACAAATCAAAAATTGGTTTCAAAAAAGAAATGAAAATAACAACACTAGTAGGACACTTCATCATAACTCTCAGTCCCTGTTATCTCAAGCAAAACAAAAATGAATAAAGATGTGGGTAGAGAATCAGGATACTTTGGCCAATAACAGAAAGCAGAACTCAAAACAGTTTAAAAATCAGGAAAAACATTTATTTCTTTTTTCTTGGTCTTTAATAAGAGGAAGTTTGAAAGACATGCAATGACTCTGTGATGTCAGAAGAGACCAAGGTATCTTTAATCTTCTATTCTGCAATTTTCCCTGTGGCTAAATCCCCTCCTGGTTGCAAGATTAAAATCACACTTATCATCCACACATGCAGACATGGCAATGTCCTGGGAAAGGAAAAGTATAATTAATTCCTTATTCATCTCTCTCTTTTTTCTTTTTGACTGAAAAAATCTTTAATAATCAAAATCCCTCCAGCAGAATTCTCTTCAACTTGTTCATTCCATCAGCAGAAACAACTTACTATTACACAATAAAAATAAACATTCTGCTAATAAAGTTAGGAAAATAAAACAAAATAAACATAAGAAAGACTAAGAATTAATAAAGATGAAAGAAGTATTGATTTTTTTAAACTGCAAAAAACAGACTGAAAAATAATACCCATATACATTTTGCTAGGAATCAAACCAGTAATAGACAAAACTATTAGTGTAATAGTAATAAAAATGTATGACTCTGAAATTAGAAATAAAAACGGAGGTATAACTAGGGCTGTAGAGCACTTTTTTAAGTTATAAGAGGTATGTAGCAAAATATATATATATATAAAATATATATAGAAATATATACTTTATATATATATAAAAAATATATAGAAATATATATTTTATATATATATAAAATATATATATAAATATATATTATATATATATATATATAAAATGAACAAATAGAGGGAAAAAAATAGTTTTGTATTCTACTAGCAACTGTCAGTTTAAAAACACAAGGGCAAAATGTCCAAAGCAACAGGAAATCTTTTTATTTTTTTTGCGGTACACGGGCCTCTCACCGCGGCGGCCTCTCCCATCGCGGAGCACGAGCTCCAGACGCGCAGGCTCAGCGGCCATGACTCACGGGCGCAACCGCTCCGCGGCACGCGGGATCCTCCCGGACCGGGGCACGAACGCGCGCCCCCTGCATCGGCAGGCAGATCCCCAACCACTGCACCACCAGGGAAGCCCAGCAGGAACTCTTATAAATTGTAGTTAAAGTGGAAAATGGTAAAATCACTTTGGAAATCTAGGATATGTGTGAAGGTGAGCATACACATTCCCAGCAATTCCACTCTTAAATACAGAGCTAACAGAAAACTATACACCAAGCAACATATAAAAGTATGTTTAGAGCAACCAAACTGAAAACAATCCAAATGCCACCTACTGTAGAAAGAGTAAACTGGTTTATACATAAACTAGAATTCTGTATAACAATTAGAAAGAACTATAGCTGAACCTGACAACAAAGCAGAAATATAACGTTGGGCACAAGAAGCCAGACTTAGAAATATGCATGCTCTCTGATTCCAGCTACATGACCTTCAATATCAGGCAATCTAGTTTACAGTGAGAAAAGTTAGAACAGTGGTTACCCTAGAGGGACTTAATGACTAGAAGGGGGCCTGGGAGAGGCATCTGGGGTCCTGGTAATATTCTCTATGTTTATCTGGATGCACATCACCTGAGTGTATTTATTTTGTAGGAATTCATTGAGCTGTACATTTATTATTTTGCACACTTCTCTACATATGTTAGACTTAATTTTTTAAAATTACTTAAAAATCTCCAAATGGCTTGGTTTCAAAATATTCCACCACTTACTAGATGTATTGCCCTGGGCAAGATATAAAGCCTCTTCAAGCCTCAGTTTCCCCATGTCTGCATCTCTGGATAATGACTATTCCCTCTTTATATGGCTGTTGAGAGGATTAGATAAGATCATTCATGTAAAATACTCAGCACAGTGTTTGACATCTAGTAATCACTGAGTAGTTGATAGTATAGTTGAAAATTGTTAGCAATTTATTTATAAAGCCTATAAAAAGGAAATGGTAACATTTTCCTAAAGGACTTAAATGACTTGAATATATTTAGAAATTCCACGTTTATGGATATTATGTAGATAGATGTTTACAGGTGATATTTAATGTGTTTGTAAACAGGCTCAGGAATACATAGGAATATTTCCTATTTGAAATAACACATTTATATAATTTTTTATTGAGGTATAATTGACATATAGCATTATATTAGTTTCAGGTGTGCAACATAGTAATTCAAAATTTGTACATATTGTGAAATGATCACTATATAAGTAGTAAGTATAGGTAACATCCATCACCATACTTTTATAATCTTTTTCCTTATGATGAGAACTTTTAAGATCTACTCTCTTAGCAACTTTCAAGTATGCAATACACTATTTTTTACTATAGTCACCATGCTGTACATTACATCCCCATGGAATATAATTTTAATAAAAATTCCAAATGGCCTATTTTGGGAACTAAGGAAAAATTATTCTCAAGTTAACTGAAATGGGTAGAAATAACCAGTCAATGGTTGGGAGTAACTGGTACCCAGGGCAGGGGTTACATTTGTGATTATTTCGCTGTTTGGCAGCACCAAGCCCAGTTCCTCAATAAGTAATTTTCTAAGCCAGAAAGAAAGGAGAATATGAAGATGTAGTTGTAATCTATGAGATCACTGCTTATGCCCAAGTTCGGATAGACCATAAATGATGTTGAGAGAAGCATTTGGAAATCTGGCCTTCCAAAAATAAAAATCAAATTTTGGCAAAATACAGAAGTTGAAGGGGGGAACTTTGGTACACCCCCAATATGTATACCTGTGAATTACTATCAAGATTTTAAAAATAATCTCTTATGTGAAGGAAGTCAATTTCCAAATGCATGAAAACTTAAAAGCAACCTGAATGTTCAAAAGTAGGAGGTTTACTTAAGTGGATTATTATAATCTTTATAATTTATTATAACTAAATACTATTAATTGAATTATTTAAAAATCAGAATTATTTACTAATCTTTAAATATCTGATAACATGAAAACATTGCTGACATATTGTAACTAAACAAAATTAGCAATTCTATGTGCAAAAATATACACTTTATAAATATTTGCAAAGATAGAAAGAGGCTAAGAAAAGATACAGTAAAGTCCTTAAAAGTAGTTATTTGTGTGTAGTGGAAGTATAAATACATTTTCAGTTGTGTTTTTGGTTTTCTATGTTTTCTGAACTTAACATATATTACTTTATTAATTAGAAAATTGTAAAAATGCTCTTTTCCGAAAGTAAGAGAAGAAAGTTAGAAAAACCACAGAACAACACCAGGTACTTGTCAGATATATGGCGACCCTGATGTCTGGTCTTGTTCCTTTTCACCATGATTAATCTAGTCAAGTCATTTAACTTCTCTGTTTTTATAAATGTAAAATGACAAGATCATTAAATTAGTTCTTATCTATCTAAGGACAGAGTAAGTAAGCCTTTAAAGCTATACATAGTAAAATTCCCAAAAGGAGGCCAAATGAGGGAAAAGAGCTGTAAAATTTTAGAGCTGCAAGGAAAAACAAAGATAATAAAAAACAAAAAATAATCCACTATAGCTCTCTTTCTTATCTGAGTTTGATGTCTTATGTGAGATAATACTGCAAGCCAGTGGCAGAACTGCAATAAAGCTCTCAAATTATTAACAATAACTAATATTCAAATAACTCTGTTTTAAAATAGTAATGCATGTGGGATCTAATTCCAACTAGATCCCACATGCCACAACTAAGAGTTCACATGCTGCAACTAAAGACCACACGTGCCACAGCAAAGATCCCACGTGTGGCAACTAAGACCTGGCGCAGCCAAATGAGTAAATAAATAAATATTTTTAAAAGTAAAATAAAATAGTAATGTAATTACAACTTCTTTTCAAAAGTCACTACCTTTCATTATTATTTATTTATTAATATGCATTTTTTTCAGCCACTCACTCCACAAGTATTTACTAAGTGTCTAACATGCTCCCAGCTCCAGGTTGTTTTGTTGGGCCTGCAGTAATGAGTGAGTCTCTGTTCAGAGCATCTGAGGATGGTAAGTAACAGAGCACCCACCGTACCAAACACTGGGTGCTCCCGAACATTATCCCACATGATAGTGGAAGTCACAGGCACTTGTACCAAGAGCCCCATGGTGTAGCAAATAGGAAACAAGCAGAGAGGTGCTGGGAGGTGAGTGGTGCTGGCCATCGTCCTTTGTCTGGCTTCCATTTAGGACTAACACTAAAACATGCATGACAAGTTACTTTGATCCTAAACTTGAAGATCTCCCAAATCTGGTTGCTTGATTTATTTGATAATCATTTCACATTCCCGTTTTCTGAAACGAAGTCCACACTAAGCCCTAAAACAGGTCTTTGGTATGAAATTAGTATTTATTAATAATAATAGCTTTTGCTATCTAATTAAGATCATTGAAAATTTTTAAAGTCATCTTCCTGAATTCTAGACTCAGCTGTTTCTTTCTACATTATCAACTAAGCCTTTAAGAGAACAGAAGAGTATTCTTCTTTGGGTTTTTTAATTTAGGGCATGTTATGACATGATCTTGTGTTTTGACTGTTCATTCTTATTTTGTAAATAATAGGGAAATATAAATTTTATCCAGTTATAATAATTGTTAATTTATCCATTTCAAAAAGTCTTTACAGAATAAACTACTTAACATTATATAATTGCATTAATTAGCATTACAATATTCTACTGAAAATACTTCTCTATAATCTCTGATAGGCCTTCCCCAACACACATAACTACTTCAGCTGGAGAAAGTATAGATAGCCTATTTTAGACTTCCCTAGCTCACTCACATGCTTTGACTTAAATATTTACCAAAAAAAAAAAATCAGTGGGGTAAAATTAAGATACAAACAAAATTAAAAAGATCTTAATTGCTCCATTCAATTAATTTTAAAATTGTATATACACATTCATAGCCACGATCCATATTTGCAAATCCCTCCTCCAACGGCGAGAAACCTGGCTCCCATTTCCTTAATAAACTTCCTTATTTGAGTAATGCCCCTGTATGTAACCATTCATCCATCTGCCAACACCTCTTCGCTCACAAAGATGCCCTCCTCACCTCATTTGGGCTCCCAACTCCCAAAACGCAAAGGGTACCTGCATATGGTCACCACACTCATGCTGCATTACCTCCAGCCATGCCTCCCTTCTTGTAGATGCCCTCTTCACCCTGCTTGGGTTCTTATGCCAGGTCACCCTACTACATGAGTGCCTCATCACCCTGCCTGGGCTCTGACCCCTGCTCTGGGATACTGTGGCTCTCCCCAGTCTCTGCTGGTTTGGATGCCTTCTGTGCTTTTCCTGATCTAATGGCTTTAGGGCTAATGTTTTCAAGAAGGGAAAAGAAGAGGAAGTGCTCGTTGTAATTTTAATTTTAATTTTCCTGATGACTAGTCGTGGTGGCCACTGTTTCATGTTTATTGTCCATCACACATATTCTTTTATAGAATATCTATTCAAATATTTTACATATTTTAAATTGGATTATTTTATGTGTTGACTTGTAGGTGTAATTAATATATTGTGGATGTACTACTTCTTCAGTTATTGATACATGTGCTGTTAATATTTTTCCCATCTGTGGCATGTCTATTGATTTTCTTAGTGATGTTTTTGTTGAGCATAATTTTTCAATTTATCTTTTTTATAACAGTTAGTGGCTTTGGGTTTTGTTTGTTTGTTTTTTGAAGAAATATTTGCCTTTCCCAAGGTCACAAAGATACTCTCCTACATTTTCTTCTGTAAGTTTTATGGTTGTGAATTTTATGTTGAGATCTATGAACCACCTCAAAAATTTGGAGGGTAAGAAGTTAGATAGTAGTTAAGATTTATGTTTCCATATTGATATCCAGTTGTTCTAGCAATATTTGTTGAAAATATTATCCTTTTTATTGAATTTCTCTGGTACCTTTTCCCAAAAGTCAGTTGACTACCTATGTGGGAGTTGATTTCTGGTCTCTATCTTGGTGCCAATACAACACTCTACTGATTAATATAGGAATATGGTAGGTTTTAAAATCGAATAGGGTAAGTACTCTAACTCTGTGTTTTATTTGTCAAACTTGTTCTTACTATTTTAGATCAAGTCTTAGAAGCTGCTTCTAGTCCCCTTCCACATGGCCCTCTCCATAGGCAGTTCATAGCATGGCTATTTGCTTCTCTAAGACCAGTAGGAGAATCATTCTAGCATATGCAGGCAAGACAGAGTGACCTAAGGAGCCAGTCATGGTTTCTGCCCACACTCAAAGGGAGGGAATTATACAGGGCACAGTACATTGGGGTCAACTTAGGTTGTGTCTGTCATGAGATCTTACATTACATTTATTCTTGAGCATTGTATAATTTCTGATCCAATAGAAAATGATTTTTAAGATTTCATTTTCTAATTTTTTGTTACAAATATATACAAATACCATTTATTTTTGTTTTTAGAACTTATATTCTGTGAACTTTCTGTATTCACTTATTAGTTCTAGCACTTTTCTTGTAGATTCCACAGGGGTTTCTATGTCAGCAATCATGCTATCTGCAAATAACATAATTCTACTCCATCTTTTCCTACTGTCATGTCTTTTCTTTCTTTTTCTTGCCCTACTCTACTTTCTAGAACTACAATGTTGAATGGGAGTGGTGAGAATGGATATCCTTGTCGTCTTCCTGATCCTTGAGGAAAAGGTTTTACTATTTCAATATTAAGTGTATGTTAGACATATTTTTTTTCACAGATGCCCTTTATCAAGGTAAGGAAGCTCCTTTAACTCCTTCCCTTGTTGGCTGAACATTTTTCACTGTAAAATTGTTATTGAATTTTGTCACTTTTTTCTGCTATACTGCATGGAACAGTGACAAGCCTTCCTCGCTAAAACCTGCTCAATATTGTATATTCCTGAGCTAAATAAACAATTGTTGTTTTAAACTACTAATTTGGGGGGGTTGATTATGCAGCAGTAGATAACTGGAAAGTTTTTGTACCCAAATGTGGGTGCTATCATAATAAAAACCTAAAGTATGTGTCCTTGGTTTGGTGGCATGCTGTGTAAATATAGGAACTTAGTGTTTCAGGATAGGCAAGTTTAGCATGTTCCAGCAACTGAATAAAGCACAGCGTAGCCATAACAGAGTGGGTGAAGGGGATGGAGTTGGAGATGGTGCTGGAGAGGTAAGTGGGATTAGATCATAAGGGGTATTTGAGGCAATGTAAAGAGTTTGGATTCCATTCTCCTCACAGTGGAAAGCCATCGGAAAGTTTTCCCATTAAATACAGAACTGATGAGATCTAATTGAAGTTTTGAAAAAGACACTATTAAAAAGCTGCTTTATAAATAATGAATTATAAGAGTAGACAAAGGGAGACAGGTTATGTAATCCAGGTATGAGTTGGGGGAGTCTAGGACTAGAGTGTTGCTGGAGGAGGAGATGGGAAATGGTAACTTTATTTTAAGGATGTTAATAAAGACACAATTTCATTGGGCTTCCCTGGTGGCGCAGTGGTTAAGAATCCGCCTGCCAATGCAGGGGACACAGGTTCGAGCCCGGGTCTGGGAAGATCCCACATGCCGCGGAGCAACTAAGCCCGTGAGCCACAACTACTGAAGCCCATGCACCTAGAGCCCGTGCTCCGCAACAAGAGAAGCCACCGCAATGAGAAGCCCACGCACCGCAACGAAGAGCAGCCCCCGCTCGCCGCAACTAGAGAGAAGCTGGCGTGCAGCAACGAAGACCCAACACACCCAAAAATGAATAAATAAAATTTTTTTAGAAAGACATAATTTCCTGCATTCTATGTGTTACTCCTCTGTTACTCAGGGTTCTCTTTGGGAATGTCCATGCAAGTTAACTCTTTAAGACTTCAATAACTTACAATTGTGTTTCCATTTTTTCTTTGCCTAAGAGAAAGCTCATGGCCAAATTAGTGGCTCAACCTTGGGAAGTTATAGTGTGTGTATCTGTGTACTATTTTTCCCATTGCTCCCATTCATTTCCTATTTCTATCATTGTTTTCTCTAGCCTGATTTTTAAATGTTGCTTTAGATTGCCCATATGGTTTTTAAGTGGCCTCAAATTCTATATGGAATCCAGTGGTATACAAACATGTATTAAGTAACTTTAAGTATATAAGTCTAGAAACCAGGGTTGTTTCAACCTTTGGTAAATAAAGATGGAAAAGACAATAGACTGAGATTGGCATGGGCTATCCTGGACCCAACTGCCTACCACTATTTTCTTGAACTAGTCCCATGCATGCGAGGTGAGCAGCCCCACTCACATGGAGAGAGTTTGGTGGCAAGACATGGCTCTGGGCCTATAAGTTATTGTCTTAATATAGCTTCTCTCTACTATGACTTAACCTTCCATAAACCCTGTTAAAAATTAGATCTGGTCTCAATGTGTGGGAAATTACAGAAAAGGGGACTATTCCAGGGGATAACAGTGCTTCTTTCTCTAAAACCAAGATGGTAGTCACTCTGGTGATTAATGATGGAAGATAGCTTTTCCAGTTGGCTACCTGGAAGAATGGTAAGGCAAGATGGCAGGAGCACAGCAGGTTGGAAGCCTGTTTTTGAGCACAGATAGCCACAGCCTGAAGAATTCTCAGATCTAACAGGGGGACATTTTGTGGGGTCAACCTCTGGCAACAATAAAACTAGTGGATGTTCAGATAATAGGAACTTAGATTAGACACAAAGAAGAAAGACAAGAGAAGGAGGAGGGAGCAAAGAGGAGGAAAAGGGATTGGAGAAGGAGAAAGAGAAGAAGGTGTAAATCTGTCTATACCTACCTACACTACCGCTCTGTATACGCACTCCTCTCATTTGTAAATGTTTCAGTGTGGGTTTTTTCCCTGTATACTTTCCCAATGAATGCTAGCCTAGATTTTTCAGAATGAATTATGACTTTTTCTGCATTTAAGCCCATAACCCTGCCCTTCGAATTTGTACGTGAGAAATATAGACCTATTAAGAATAGGATGACATGACCGCCCACCCTAAGGTCATTGTTCTTTTCTGAAGAGGCAGCCTTTGATATAAACAAATTTGTAAAGCAAAACACAGATACTTTCATCTGCCAGATCCAATGTAGTAATTTAATAGCCATGAGATTATTTAAATAAGTAAAGTCTGTAAAAATATCATTATAAAGCCATTAGTTTCAGAATTTACTTAGAAAGTAACATTGACTCTGACAGAAACAATGATCTGGGATTTGTTTGAAAATTATGTTCTCATACATGGGAAAAAGTTTTGCCTGGTGCCTGTTATAAGCAAAGAATAAAAAGGCATACGAATCAATGATGATTTACCAGTTAATATTACAAATATTCCACAAGTATATACCACACTTATTTCTGTGTAGATATTTATGCCAATGCTTTTCCTTCTCTTCTACATAGTCCCTTTTCTTTCAAGAGAACCTAGTATGCTAGCACTACCGTGACTAAGGTCTTTACGAATTTTACAACCTCAGTTGAGCTTTATCTCTTCTGAACACCACACAATCCTTGGACTACAATAGATAATTTAATTATATACTCTTTCATACAGTGTTTATCGTTCATATGAGTTTGTTATATCTTCCCCGAGTGTAATTGAAACGTCTGCAATGACATACCCAGGTCTTAACAGATCTTAATAACCTATGTAGAACATACACCTATATACTACTATAAAAATGAAATTATTTTAAAATAGTTTTTTTAAAAAGCCAGAATAGCAATGTATACATTGCATGGTTAAAAAAGAAAACAAAAAGCTGTCAAAGGTACCAACACACTCAAAGTCACTGGACCAGCCAGTCTCCCTACAACAACAGCAATGTTAATGACACTACTGGTTGAGTGTTTACTATGTCACACACTGCCTAGCACTTCACATAGATGAGCTCCCTCAGTCCTCACAACAACCCATGGCTTGGTTACTTTTATAATTTTTGTAATTAGGCACACCTACTTGGAAATTCATATCACCATCAGGTACTTTTAAAATTAGCTTATGATGATAAGTAACTGCAACATGAACTGTAATACCCTGGTGTCAGTGTGGCATCCTCTTTCCCTAGGCAGAGAGCAGGGTGACCTGACCCAATCTTCCTAAACAAAAAGCCAAAAAAATTACAAGTGATGATCATGACGTAGAACAAAGACAGTTCTAAAATCTAATGGTTAATGGCAACGGGAAAACATGTCCTGATCCATCTAACTCACAATAGAGAATGTCTGACCAATGACAGTAGAATAGTTGAAGTTCATTTCCACATTTACTTCTTCAGTAGAGATGGCTTCGCCCTTCAATATTTATTACCAGTTAATAATTCATGGGAGACACAAGAGGGAAGAGATATGAGAACATATGTGTATGTATAACTGATTCACTCTGTTATAAAGCAGAAACTGGGCTTCCCTGGTGGCGCAGTGGTTGAGAGTCCGCCTGCCGATGCAGGGGACGCGGGTTCGTGCCCTGGTCCGGGAGGACCCCACATGCCACGGAGTAGCTGGGCCCGTGAGCCATGGCTGCTGGGCCTGCGCGTCCGGAGCCTGTGCTCTGCAACGGGAGAGGCCACAACAGTGAGAGGCCCACGTACATAAAAAAAAAAAAAAGCAGAAACTAACACACCATTGTAAAGCAATTATACTCCAATAAAGATGTTAAAATAAAATAAAATAAAATAATTTATGGGAAGTGAGTGACAAACAGAAAACAGGATTAGAGTCCGTTTAATATTTAAAAAATTTTTTAATGATAAAAAGCAGTATTTTTAAAGAAGTTTAAGTAGCATATAGGAAAAGATAGAACCAAGATGCTGGTGCCAAACAGAACATGTTCAGAGGAAATATGAGGAATCCCTACCAAGCATTTCTCTCATGTCAGAGCACAGCATAGCACAGGAAAAAGGAAACAAAAGGTGCAGGCATGACATCATAGCAGTTAAAAGCACAGAGTCTATTGTGTCGGTGGAGGGACCGGGAGAACCTTTAACTAGCTTTACAGGACCGTGGTGCTCTTTTACCTCAAAGCCAAGGATGGGAAAATGGAGAGTGGAAACATAATATGTCTACTTTTCCTTCCCTAAGGAATGGGCTCCAATGCTGAACTTTTAAAATCTTTCTATCATATTCTAGCAATATTTTTTTCCTTTACGCCACACGTTATAAGTTGTGTGGAGAAACCATCTCACTAAGAACTATTACTGAGATAACAAAAACCGGCTAATATATTGAATCTAGATTGCTTGAGTTTTCCAGTGGACTGCCTGACTTGGTCACTGCTATACAGCATACGGTACATTGGCATTACCTCAAAGTCAGGGACTCCACAGGGACAGAGGAGAACCCCTTTTTAAGACTGAGTTGGCAATGGAAGGTAGTGATGGGTTTTGGCCAAGCCTCTAGAAGGGATAGTACCCGTATTGAGAGAACCTTTGAGACCAGGAGGCAGGGAGACCCAGGCTCAGACCCTGGGATCCCTGAGACGTCCTCGCTAAGAGGTGGAGGGTCACTGCCTGGGCCACTGCAAATGCCCTTTGGGAAAGGTCCAAGGATCCTCAGCTGCAGACCCAGGGAATCCCCCCAAGTGCAGCCAGAGTCAATCCCTGATCCCTGTAGCTGCTTCGCACCCTCCAGTGTCACAGGAATGTGGTGGCAGAGGCATCCTGCCTTAGCCTTCGTTTTCCGAACCTGTCACTGATTCCACATTGTGAGGACAGATTCCTTAATTCCCCCATCGCTCAGCCTCAGGTTTGTTTGGGGGGAAATTCAGTGTCTGGCTACCCAAGTCTTTCGGTCCATTGTGTACGATTGTTTGTATATCACTCTCCTCTTTGGGATGCACTGACTCTCACACTGCCCTGGCAAACTTGTATGGGCACACACACACACACACACACACACACACGATATCTCATCTAAGAGAGGCTAAGGTCTTTTCAAATTACGCAGATAATCTGTTTCACTAGTTGGAATGAGTTGCAGCTAAGATTGTTTGAACTACTGGGTCTGGCTCTAATGGTCTGGGTTCATTACAGCAAACTCCTATAATTCAGAATATTTATTTACACTAGTGTGACAACACATTAACAAAAATGGAGCAGTCTGAATTGTATAAAGTGAACTAAAGAGGAAGAAAAGTGACATGGATATATTTTGCAAATGTCACATTAGTTAAAAAACAGGTATGATTGATTTTCTTGTTTTAAAGTGGGCATTCTTCAGTTTCCAGACCTCTGTATGTATATTTTTATCCTTTTCTTTTCTTTGTTTTTGCCAAAATAGGTGTCATTTTGGTCCTTTGTTGGTAGAGATTATGTTTAAATACAACCAATCAGGCCCTAAGTGCAAACAAGTTCTGTCTTGGTGCTTATCACCATTTTAATATTACTTTTGCTTTTCTAACTTTGCTCTTAGGAACATAAATCTGTTTGTAGCTTTATGGTAATGGAGTATTTCTAGTCACATACTGTCAAAATTTTTTTTACATTGTACAAGTGAAGAATGTTTTCAGGGTTAAATGATTGGTATTAATGTATATAGAGTAAAATTACTGCAAAATTTTAAAATGATTTTTTCTTAACTTGGTGTTCTTTTTAAATACTCTTTGGAAAATGTAAGAAAATGATAACCCTTTAGTCAGAATAAGCCCATGTGTTAACATTTTTTCTTTTAGATTTTATAATAGAGTTGATTATAAATATTTATGACCTCAAGCTCTTACTATTTTAGTTGTTTTAAAAGAATGGGGAATGGCTCACAAACTTTTTTTTTAATTCTTTATGTGAATTCCACTGTTGATTGACTGTGTATATTTATGTGAATGTACTATCTCTTGTTCCCTATTACCAGACTAAACTGACCAGCCATGGATTTATCATGTCATCATTCTCATGCTCAAATACTTAAAATGGTTCTCCTTTGCCCAACAATCTCAGGGTTTCCACTGAGGTACAGTAGAGTCACAGCTCAGAAGGTGGGTGGGTTTTAAGGGCTCTGCTAAGGATGGAATCGAGCATGCTCAAAATGATCCTTGAAAATCTCTGAAATTGCCAATAAAGTTCTCTATATAATCTTACAATTAGAATACCTATAGAGTGATACATGGGTATGAATATTTTATGAATATAGTAAGTAAAATATATAATAAAAAACTGCAAGTCAAAAAAAAAAAGCACGAAGTCTAAAGCCAGACTGCCCCAGTTCAGACCACAGCTCCACCACTGGCTGTCCACATGACCTTGTACAAGTTCCTCAATTTCTCTGAGTCTCTAACTCTTCATTTATAAAATGGGAATTTTAAAAAATTAACTTTTATTGGAGTATAGTTGATTTACAATGTTGTGTTAGTTTCTGCTGTATAGTAAAGTGAATCAGTTATACATATACATATATCCACTTTCTTAGATTCTTTTCCCATATAGGTATCAAAGAGTATTGAGTAGAGTTTCCTGTGCTATACAGTAATTCCTTATTAGTTATCTATTTTATATATAGCAGTGTGTACATGTCAATCCCAGTCTCCCAATTTATCCCTCCCCCACCCTTTCTCCCTTGGTAACCATAAGTTTGTTATCTACATCTGTGACTCTTTTTCTGTTTTGTAAATAAGTTCATTTGTACCATTTTTTTAGATTCCACATGTAAGCAATATCATATGATATTTGTCTGTCTGACTTACTTCACTCAGTATGACAATCTCTAGGTCCATCCATGTTGCTGCAAATGGCATTATTTCATTCTTTTTCATGGCTGAGTAATATTCCATTGTATATATATACCAGATCTTCTTTATCCATTCATCTGTTGATGGACATTTAGTTTGCTTCCATGTACTGGCTATTGTAAATAGTGTTGCAATGAACATTGGGGTGCATGTATCTAAATGAAATAAAATAAAATAAAATGAGAATAATAATCATCCTATCTCTTAGAGTTTCAGTGAAAGGTAAATATATATAAATTTCTAGAACAATACCTAGAACATAGTAAGAGCTACATGTTGATAGTCGGTGAAAAGATAACAAAACTGTGGTTTACACTGAAATGCTACTCGGCAGTAAAAACAGTGAACTATTGACACATACAACATGGATGAATCTCAAAATCATTACACTAACTAAAAGAAACCAGACCGAAAAAGGGTACTTATTGTATATTATTTATATAAAATTCTAGAAAATGGAAACTAATCTCAGATCAGTGGTTACCTGGGAACAGGTGGGGATAGGGAGGGATTCCAAAGGGGCACAAACAGACTTTTGGTAAGGATGGATATGTTCATAATCCTGAATAAGGTACTGGTTTCACAGGTATAGACATGTCAAAACATATCACATTGTACACTTTGAACATGTACAGATTGTTATGTCAATTATACCTCAATGAAGCTGTTTTTTAAAAAGTGTTTAGGCCAATGTGCAACCACACATGATCTCACATGAAGGGGACCCCAAGCTGAGAGACCTGGAGGTGGGACTCTAGGACCCCATTGGTAGAAAGGCAACCGCAAAAGAACATTCCCCCTTCTGTAGCTGCTGAGGACTGGTCTTCTACTGCTTCTACTCCTGACTGTGGCGGTAAGAGAATCCTGGCAGATTTTTTTTTTTTTTTAAGTATTTAGCATGTGGTAGGTACTTTCTTCTGATTCCAATTATCCCCTGATTGGCTTTGCTTTTTTTTTCTTTCTTTCTTTCCTGGTGAATCTCTAAAGTAGGAGTAACTTTGATCTCACAGAATAAATAGATTTGATCTCACAGGTCAAATTCTAATCTATAGGTAGTGCCTGCAGTGCACTGAGAAGTGTGGTAAGTAGAAAAATAAGCCCTCAAAGATGTCCTCATCCTAATACCAGCAACATGTACTATGCTTCCTGACATGGCAAAAGGGACTTTGCAGATTGATGAAGGTTATGGATCTTGAGATGGAGAGATAACCCTGGATTATCTGGTGGGCCCAATCTAATCACATGGGTCCTTAAAAGTGAGAACTTTTCCTGGCTATGGTCAGAGAGTGATAGCCGCATGAGAAGGATTTGATGCCTTGTTGCTGATTCTGAGATGTAGGGGGTTATGTTCGTGGACTGGAGAGAGCCTTCTAGAAGTTGGAAAAGACAAGGAAATGAATTTTCCCCTTGCGTTTCCAAAAAGGAAAGCAACCCTGACAAAAGTGAGTTTAGTCCAGTGAGAACCGTTGGACTTCAGACCTATAGAACTGTAAGATAATAAAGTTGTGCTGTTTTAATCCATTAAAAAAAAAAAAGAGCTACGTGTTGCCTGTTATTTAAATTGCCTTGCATTTTAAAAATTTAGACATCTTTTTTGAAAAAAATATTTAAAGGTATATCAAGACCATTTTCATATATTAAATGATACGGAAATCTAGTTTGGTTTTTGCCTGAAATTTCCTAAGGCTTACTGTTAGCCATTAAACTATACCACTCTCCAAAATAATAAAATAAAATAAAGCTTTTTCAGTATTTTTAAGATTCTCTTTAAACTAATATTATCTTTCTCATTCCTAATGAATAGATTTTAAGAGATGAAAATACAAGTTTTAAGCAGGTTTGCTGACTAACTGCTGAGCTTTGGCTAAGTAGGTAACTTTGCTTTTATCAGAGTCTGAGGTAAATGGCTAACACTCTAGTTCTTAGTTGCCTCTGGTGTTTGAAGATGTCCCTATGCTGTATTAAGACCTTTTCTTGGCAGTGTTTATTTTAATGTTTTTTATTCCCAAATTTAAGATAGTTTAAGATTAATGAACATTCAAATGCTAGAAGAAGCCAGATTTTAGCAGTTGTCTTAGCCAGCTTGGCCCACCATAACAAAATACCACAAACTGGATGGCTTAAACAACAGAAATTTATTTTCTCACAGTTTTGGAGGCTGGAATCAGATATCAGGGTGCCAGTGTGGTTAGATTCTGGTGAAAGCCCTCTTCCTGGCTTGCATGTGTTCTCACATTAGTGGTGGGGAGAGAGAGAGAGAGAGAGAACGAATAAGCTCTCTGGTGTCTCTTCCTATAAGGGCCTTAATCCCATGACTACATCAACTCTAATTACCTCGCAAACGCCCCATCTCCAAATTTCATTACAGCAGGGGTTAAGGATTCAACATATGAACTTTAGGGGGTGAGCAAAAACATCCAGTCCACACAGGGGTATACTGAGGAGAGATTAGGAGTATTTAAGTCATATATAATACTGGCCTTAGGCTGGTAGACACAGCTTAGTTCTTTAACTTCTCTATTCTGAGAAAGACCAGTTACTTCACTGACTCCATGTAGTAATATTTGATGGTAGAAGGGAACATAGAAATCCTATATTGAAAATCTAGGAACAAATCAGACAATCAAAATCATAAAAATGTACTAGGCTCTATCTATATAGAGAGCACTTTGGAAAACACTTTCTGTGTACAATAATGAAAATATTTTTCACCTTGAGTTTTATTAGCAGACTCGTGTATGAGATAACCTCAAATATTTTCTCAATCTGGAACTTAGTGATTACTTTATCTATTAATTGATTTATCATTAGACTGGTCATTAATAATCAACAGATTTATTCTGGGTCATTTAAAAATTACCTCTA
This sequence comes from Delphinapterus leucas, assembly GCF_059928025.1. Lineage (NCBI taxonomy): Eukaryota > Metazoa > Chordata > Mammalia > Artiodactyla > Monodontidae > Delphinapterus > Delphinapterus leucas. The sequence goes on from NC_143133.1 coordinate 17,890,828, forward strand.
TAATATTCTTTTTTAAAAAGATTTATTTATTACTATTATTATTTTTTAAATTTCTTTTTGGCTGTGTTGGATCTTAGTTGTG